>NC_133622.1:70018000-70115500 GCF_048593235.1 Sminthopsis crassicaudata
GGGTCTTTGCTCAAGCTTTACATGAACGTCTGAAAGACCCATTCTTCCTGTCCTACTTTGACAATTAAATTCCCCAAATGTCATTGTTTTTAATAGAAATTTGCCTAGTTCCCTGACTAGGTAATGAGCTTCCTTCTCAAACTTCACAGAGCAATTAATTTTGGAACTTCCCACATAATATTTTATATTATAGTTACATATGATCATACCTTCCCATAGTCTGAATCTCATTCTTACCTTGTCTCATCATTGAAGGAAGAAAAGAAGAATTTGTTAAGTATTAATTATGTGCTAAGCTAAAATACAGATGATATATCTCAATTTACCCTTATGATGACCTTGACATATAGATGATAGAGATGATGTCCATTTTACTGAGACAAGTTAAGGGACTTGCCCAGGAGCATCAAACTAGTAATGTCTGAGGGAGAATTTGATTTCCGTCTGACTCCAGCCTAGTGCTCTATTCTCTAAGCTTCATGACCAGCCTTTTTCCTATCATGTATTTTTCTGATAATATCCTTTAAACCCTCTTTTATGTAACTCCTGATTTGCAATATACTGCAGCCTGCTAAAGATTTATCGTATGTCTTTTAGGTGATCTTCAGATCAATTCTTCAGATACTAGCACACATGTTTCAGGGTTTTTTACTTCAAGGAGAAGGCAGTAGGGAACACAATTTCCCAGAGGCATTACAGCTCCTTCTCACACTCACCTTTCCTGGGCAGGCTGCCTAGTCTCATTCTGAAATCCAAGAAAGTGATTGACCTGTGCTCGCCTAGTGGCTATTAGAGCTGTGTTACTGAAAACGCCCCATGTATGAAGAACAGGGTTTTAACTTTAATTAAAATAGGCCTGGGGAAAATGTATAACCTGGAAAGAAAATGGCATAAGGTATTTTGCTTCAAAGGATAAAAATGCTAATTCTGAGAAGCTAGATGTTTCAGCAATGAGACTAGAAGGGATTTTCTTAAAAACCTTTCTCCTCTCTGGAAGGATCAGGGACTATTTTCCCAACTGTGTCTTCTTCTCTCTGCTTTTAGCTCTTACAGCCAGCAGCCATGCAAATGAGGAACCTACTTTCATCTAAGATGGTGAGGATGATTACTTGAAGGTTCCAAATGCTGAAAGGTGGAAAGCTCACCTCCATTTTCTTAACTGGATTAGACAACCCTGAACTGGACACCACTCAATTTAAGGTAATCTCTTGGCCAGAATATTTTTCTTCATGGGCAAAAATCACAAATCGGAAGTTATGAACCAGCCAGACACTCCAAAGAATTTACTCATTCAACTATTTTCTGAGCATCCCAAATGTGTCACTGAGAAATCAGGGAATGAAAGTGATTTGGGACACAGGATTCAGAGCAATTCCTTTTGCCTTTGCCGGCAATGAATTCCTATCATTAAGCAAGGCGCTTAAATTCCCCAAAGACCAAAGCTCTTTTATCTACTAACACAGTTATTTAAAGAAGTAGATTTTCACTTGGATTTCCATACCTTTTAACTTGTGTCAAATCTAAGCCCTGGAAGGCTTCCTTATTTTCCACTCAATTAATGAATTATATGGTTCAGTTTCTCTAACTTCAATCTAACAGCATGATTATGGTAAGTAGAAACTTGGTTCTTACTCTTGCTCACTAAACAGACTGTTCTCTGTTGTAACTGGGAACCTAATACCTGAATTCCTTTTTTCTGTTCTTTAGGAAATGGATGCTCTACCCATCTCCTGAAAGAGTGAATTTTACTTGAGTGTGAATTTGAAATGACAAAGAAAATCAGCTATTTTGGTTACTCTGATATTTTTAGATTAATTATAAAATTAAGTTCCCTAAATAAGGGATTGATATAAACTCCCTTTAGTCCATAAGAAAGATGTGAAAAATTTAGTAGTATCTTTTGAAAAATCTTAAAGCAATGATTATAGGTGTTCCAAAAGCATAAATATAGGATGTAAGCAGGAAGTGATCTTCTCTGCATTGCTAGGATGAACTTTTATGATTGGTTAATATTAAAATTTCCTGCCTCTAATCATATTGTTTTCTTTGCTCAAAAAGTCCTTAGCTGCTGGTCTGCTGAATGTCTTTATTTTTCAAATGATCTGAAAAGTGGTCAGTTGGATTAATTGCTGATATATTTTAAAGAGGATTACTCAGTGAATTTTACAATATTTAAAATGTATTTGGTTTTCATTGTATTTATAGAACTTAGAAAATGAGATATTTTATAATTTATAGCTTCCTTCATGTAAAAAAATAACTGATGAAAATTGGTTTGTCATAGAGGGTCTTGTATCATAAAAAATATAATTAAGTTCCCTTCTTTAGAAAGACCCTAAAATATGTCACAATAACACAGTCTCTTAAATCTAAGTCACCTATAAATTTAACAAATAGATAGAGAAGACTTAGTAGCAAATAGTTTAGAATAAGACATAATAAAATAATCATCTAAAAAGCTAAGTTTCCTTACCAGAAGAAAGGGGAGTTTGTCCAGAGGGTAAGTGCCCATTTCTGGCAGCTGAAGAAAAATGAGCCAGAGGTTAAGTTCCTCTTTCCGTTCTAAGTGTAGACATGTATTCTGCAAAGGAAGGTGGAGGGTGACTGCTAACTACTGACCACAAGGTCCTCTTTTCCAGTATACTTTCTGGTTAACAAAGTTTCCAACATGTGAAGGAAAGGACATCTGGCACAGGATGAAGAAAGTCTAGGAGAAACTAACTAGTCAGGTAATCTGCATTGGCCAACTGAATTATGTCCAAAACAGGTTTCTGTCATTTTTCCAATTCCTTTTTTGTTGTTGTTACAAAAAACATCTCTGTAAATCATTCTTTGTCTTTGACCTCTCAGGAGCAGGTGACCTGGTTTTACAGGTTAAATCATAGACAAGTTGATAACTGTCCTTAATTCCCTTTTTATCTTATTCAATTTTAAAGCTACAAGGACTTTTTTTCTTTGTATTTTTTGAGGGGAGGAAAGAAAAGAGAGTAGGAGAGAAAATAAAGGCTTATTAATTTAATAAATATTGGGGGAGAGGAAATATATATCCAATAGAATTCTTAAATATTGTCTCTATTAGACTTTAAACTGCTTAAGAGTAGAGGCAGTTATGTTGCTCAGTGTAGTTCTGGGCTTAAAACCAAGAATACTTTCCTGAATTCAAATTCAGCTCTAAATACTAGCCATGTGAAAATGGGCAAGCAATTTAACCTTATGGGCCTCATATACAAAATGAGCTGAAAAAGAAAATGGCAAATCATCCTAGTATCTTTGCCAAGAAAACCACAAATGGGGTTACAAAGCTTCAAACATGACTGAATATTGATTGAAAGTACTATTGAGCACCGAGGGCAGAATGTTGCCATTGCAAAATCAGAGCGTCTTCCCCATTTTAAAATCTCTTGCCCTTTCTAATCTTTGTTGAAGGAGAGAGCACATGAATGCTAGACCTCAGAACTCATATATATGGGGAACTCTCAGGAAAGGAGACTTCCTTTACTAATATATGTATAAATATATTTACTAATAAAAGTGTGGGCACTTTCTTGAAATTTATAGTTTAGGGAATTGCATTGAGAGATTAAGTAATGTTAATCTTAAGTAAGATTAAGTAAAATCATGTAGCTGGTGAGTCAGTCAACAAGCATTTTATTTAGCACTTTCTATATATCAAGCTACTATGTATCGTACTGAGTATGAGGGGATGCAAACACAAGCAAAGTCAGAGGTAGTCCTTTTCTTTTTCCTGAGGCTGTTTTGCTGAATCTATGGATCTTGAACTTGGAATCACAGGAGGAGATTTTAAATGAATAAGTTCCAAGAAAGAGATAAAGGTTACATAAAAATGGATATGTTAGGGAGGGAGCTAGGGGCTAACAGCTAGATATCCAAAAGGGGACCGGTGCTCTAAATACTTCCATATAATCTAACATTAATCTGGCTAAAGGGAAAAATGGAACAGGAAAAATAATAATAGCCAGCATTCATATGGCCCTTTAAGATTTATAAAATGCTTCATAAATGTTAAATCATTTTACTCTCTCAGCAACTCTGGGAGATAGGTGTTCTAATTACTCCTCTTTTAGTTATTAAACTGTGCATACCCTTTGATCCAGCAGTGTTTCTCCTGGGCTTATATCCCAAAGAGATTTTAAAGAAGGGAAAGGGACCTGGATGTGTCAAAATGTTTGTGGCAGCCCTTTTTGTAGTGGCCAGAAACTGGAAAATGAATGGATGCCCATCAGTTGGGGAATGGCTGAATAAATTATGGTATATGAATGTTATGGAATATTATTATTCTGTAAGATATGACCAGCAGGAGGAATACAGAGAGGCCTGGAGAGACTTACATCAACTGATGCTGAGTGAAATGAGCAGGACCAGGAGATCATTATTTACTTCAACAACAATACTATATGATGATCAATTCTGATGGACGTGGCCCTCTCCAACAATGAGATGAACCAAATCAGTTCCAACAGAGCAGTAATGAACTGAACCAGCTACACCCAGCAAAAGAACTCTGGGAGATGACTGTGAACCACTACATAGAATTTCCAATCCCTCTATTTTTGTCAACCTACAATTTTGATTTCCTTTCACAGGCTAATTGTACACTATTTCAAAGTCTGATTCTTTTTGTACAGCAAAACAACTGTATGGACATGTATACATATATTGTATTTAATTTATACTTTAACATATTTAACATGTATTGGTCAACCTGCCACCTGGGGGAAGGGGTGGGGGGAAGGAGGAGAAAAGTTGAAACAAAAGGTTTTGCAATTGTCAGTGCTGGAAAATTACCCATGCATAAAATTTTTGTAAAAAGAAAAAAAAAAGATAAAAATATTATTCCTCTTTTACAGAAGAGAAAACCAAGCCAAACAAAAGCCAAGATCAAACATGGAGTTTAATGTCTGAGGCAGAATTCAAACTCAGATTTTCCTGATTCTAAAATTCTTATTCTATCCACTGAATCTTAATTAACCTTCCCACTTTTGCTCTAATCTTCTTTACTTCCAAGCTGTTGACTAAATATTTCATCTTGAGAAACTCATAGTCTGAATTTATATATATACACCATGTATATATATATATACTATATTTATATATATATATATATATATACTATATATATATACACACATACACACCCTATATATATATATATATATTGTATATGTATATCAATATGTATGTATATATGTAGATATAGATATAGTTTATAACAAGCTATAGGTACAGAGGAGACAAGGATTTTGCCACTGGAGAAGAAATAGCAGCGTTATACTGTGTGTGACTCTTTTTATTTCGGAATCCTGATCTCCTGTTGTTGTTTGTTGAGTTCCACTCATTGGGAGCCCCATTTAGGGGGGATTTCTTGGGCAATATACTGTATATCCAATATCCAATATATTCTCAGCTTGAATACAGATCCCGTGGAGCGTCTGCTTACAGACTAGGCAAATGCATTATCAAAAATGGATTTAATTGCATAGTCTTAATATGTTTAATGGGATGCCCATGTTATAAACAAGGTGGAAGGTCCTTCATACAGCTTAGCCTCTCACCCAAACAGACTCCCATCCTAATGAAGAAAAGGGAACAAGAGTTTGCTTTTCCCTTCCTCAGCTCATTTTACAGTTGAGGAAACCAAGGCAACCACATCTATGTGTCTGATGCTGTATTTACACTCAGGAAGTCTTCCAGATTCTAAGCCCAGTGCTCTACTCACTACATAAGCCATCACTTGAGAAATATTAAATTATTCAAGACAATTTCAGGGCCCAGGGAGAGTCAAAAAGAACCAATGAAGAAGTGATTATTTCTTGCTCAGCCTTAGAAAACTCCTGCATAAAGCACCAAGAATGTGGGAAGTCATGCTGCCTGGCCCGAGGGCCTGTTTTTGCTGAAAGAAAGAAAAAAAAAAAAAAAAAAAAAAGGAAATTCATTTGCACAAAGCCAGGGAGGAATCCAGACTGGAGAGTTTCAACAGAGTGAAGAGAGGAAAAGTCTTGTGAGAGCTTGCCAGTAGTCTTTCTGTGGCCACTTAGTTGGGACAGGTAAAAATAATCAGGAAAAATAGTTTAGGAATTATTCATGAGATCCTGGTGATTTGATCCTAAGACATACAGCACACGCTGATCTGAGCCCAAGACAATTGGAAGGTGACCAAGTACCAAACTGCAGCCAGTAGACCTACAGACTTGGAGATCTGGGACTAAAAGGGACTGATGGAAGGCCAAACTAGCAGGAAGAAGAAGAGGGAAGCTCTTTCCAGATGGCAGCATCAAGCCTGGGCTGGTAGGGGCAGCTTTAGGGTGGACATGGAAAGTGCTGATGGTGTGTCAGCCCTTGACTGCTTGCTTGGAGAGCAATTTCAGGAGACCCTCAAGGGGGGATTCTCTTCAATCTCTCTAGGACTGAGGGGAAGCAGTCAAGGACTCACTGGAGAGAGGTGCTTCCAAGATCTTGGGGAGTCTCTGGATTTCCTTCAAGTACTCTAGCTCTTGTTCCCTTTTCATCATTGGAATGGGAGATCATCTAGGTGAGAGGTCAAGCTATATGGGGGTGGGGGGGCTTTCCACCCTGTTCATAACATGGGCATCCCGTTAGACATATTGACTATTCAATTAAATCCATTAAAAATGTATTTGCCTTGTCTGAGTAGACTCTCCACTGGATGGGCATTCAAGCTGAGAATATATTTCCATTTTCCCACATTTAATCCAATTCCAGAGTCCATGGAATCCCATTCATTACATAACAATAGGTCTACTGCACCTAATTACCTACCCAATTCTTCTTTACTTTCAAACTGTTGATTAGATATTCCACTTGAAAAAGCTCAGTCTGACCTTAATTGTAAGTTGTAGGTATATGAAGCAGAAGGACTTTGTTGAGGTAGTAGGAATACCAGCAGGATACCACATATCTATCCATCCATCCATCTATCTATCTATCTATCTATCCATCCATCTATCTATATGTGTACACACACACACACACACACACACACACACACACACACACACACACACTCATGCCTCTTCCCCTCCCAATACCCATGCTCTACTTAAGGATCATCAAATCTTCAAGACAGTTTCGAATGCTAGTGCACACTGAGACTCACAGTGGGTCAGAAAGGACCACTGAAGAGGGGCCATAATTTAGCCTTGGAAAAACTTCAGCCTAAGGCACAGAGAGTTTAGAGAGTCCACACCTACCACTTGCTACCATTCAGGAAGTTTCCCCAAGAAGACAGAAAAAGAATTCTTTCTCACCCACCTCCTTGCAGACAACAAAAGCAAACATAAACCCAACTATACTTGACTTACTCCATCCAATTTTAGGATATGAGAAGCTAACACACCATTTTCAAAGCAAACACACTTAAATCAATTGTTTTAGGAAGATTCTGAAGATTAGATGGCAGGGTAAGATCCCAGACACTGGAGTCTTTTCTTGAACTAAACTGTCAAAGTGTTCCAGCTCCATTGGGCTGGTCACATTGTTTGGATGCCAAACTTATACTTTTCACAAAGACTATTTTATGGAGAACTATATGTGTGTGTGTGTGTGTGTGTGTGTGTGTGTGTGTGTGTGTGTGTGTACGTATATGTATATATATATATATGTATATGTGTATGTATATATGTATATAAGTTGAATATGTATATGTATATATAAGTGTATATAAAATCAATTTCCTCTTCATCTTGAGACATTTATCATTGATATTTGACAAAAATATTTTCCCCACTGGGATATTTTGTTTCTTCTACTATCATGATTTTATTCAAGCAAAAGCTTTTTAAATTTGTGTGACTGATATTGTCTATTTCCTCTGTCACAGGGATAGTCTCATATATATATATAATATTATAATAGTCAGTCTCCTGAACTGCTAGACTGTGGGATATTCCAAGGTCCTGAGCATGGATTGTCTGATCCCTTCTCAAAACACATGTAACAAAGAAACTTTTGATAGCTCCCTTGATCCGTGGGACTAGAGTAGATTGGCTCCTAAGCAAGGAGGAACCAGATATCTCAGTGGGTGATGAAAATTATAAAAAGCCTCATCTTTCTTTTGCTTTTTAGGGAGTTAGTGTCAACTTTCTTCTGAACTTCTAGCCAAGGAGAAAGGCGATTGTTCACTCACTCCCTCATCCTCAACCCAGGCACCTGGATACAGGCACCTGATAGCAAGAACATGTGCATATATCAATGAACTCAAGACACTACCAAAAGTCCTTTGCTGCCTCTTTTGTTTCATGTTTATTTTTTCCTCTGAGCATCAATGAGGCTGAGAAATGGACATTTCCATGCTTGGAAGCTATTTGTAATATTTAAGAAACCTGGGTTCCTAGTTCACAATGACTCTCCAACCTGAGATGATATTTGCAACTACAACAAAAGCTGGAGGGAGAGATGCCTATCAACATGATCATCCTAAATCAAAGGTTCATACCTGACTGACACACGTTCTGGACTTTGTTGGTTGCTAGAGTGAGGCAGATCCAGAGCAAGTGTGAAAATCTGTTCAACAGTCCTACAAATTTATCTCTACCTCTCAAAGAGTGTAATATGTAGGATGGGCTACATTTATTTAATGTTTTAAGTATTAATATTTGTTTTTGTGTCATATTTTAAACATTTTATTTGTGTTGGAGGAAATAAATAGCTATCCTATACCTGGCATCTTGTACAGTGAGAACTTTTTCAAAAAAGAGATTATTAGAGACCCAAATAGATGTGATCTCTATCTATCTAAGCAATGGTTAGAGGTCTTCTCTAGAAATCTACTTTAAGTTTGGGGCATAAGAAAATAGAACGTGTGAGGGGAATTTGATCATATCTTTTTTGAGATCAGATCATCATAAGTTTTCCTGTGAGCTCAGGACAAGATCTTCTTGTGGGAAGGGACCTCCTGGAATATGGGTCACTTGTCCCATTTAGTCATTTGGTCAATAACTGTCTTGCTAAAATAATAAAAGTTGAGAGTAGGAAAATTTGCCATGTTGTTGTTTTGTTATTAATGCTTCATTTTTAATGTAAAGAGAAAGAGATTTGTTTTCAGAGGTTTTAACAATAAACAGTAGGGCAGAGAGAACAAAAATCGTCATCTGGAAAACAAGTAATCAGCCCAACGACTCTCCTCGAATTGTTAGACATAAGAAGTCCTCAACAGCTGTAATTCTGCCTTGACTAAAGATCATACCCATCTGGTTTAATCACCACCTTTCCTTTTTATGGAGCAAGGGTGAATGATTGTGAGTTTCTGCATTTATAATCAGAGGCTGAAACAGATGCTTAAGTTTTAGTTGAAAAGGATGTGTGTCTATTATAACAACCTGCAATATGCTCTCCAAGGACTATTTACCATCTATATTCTATAAACTTAGTAACAGGGTGTTTATTCATAGTAGTACTCAATGGCCTTGGGTATAAATTAAGCAGTGGATTCAAGGAACATTGGAGGTTACATTTCACAAGGTTATCTCAGGAAGCACAACACATGTACTGAGGGGCCACTGATCTCAATAACTTTCTTGATCATGCATCTGAAAATTGCTCATTCCCCCAATATGGGCTTAGCTAGTCCAGTACAAGACTGGGGCAATAACATTTTGGTATTTCTACCTAATTAGGCTCCTTGGGGGAACATTCACAGAAGTGTTTCCAAAGTCCAAGTATGAGGTTAGATTATGAGATATAGTATGTGTACATTTGTTAGGTGTACAGGATGTACCACTTGGAAATGGGGATAAAAAAATAATAGTAAATGACATTTATGTACATTTAAAGTCCTAAGTGTGTTTTATTCCCATTATTATTTAAGTACCATGATACCCCTGGGAGATAGAAACTACAGGTTTCATTATGCTTAATTTATAGAAGAGAGAACTGAAATACAAAGGGATTGATTAAGTAACTACTCTATGGTCGAACACTCAGATAACATATCAAAGGCTGAAGTTGAAACTTGGTCTTTCTAACTAGTCCATTTCTCTAACCATTAAAGCCATATTGATTCTCAAAGTTCATAGAATTATGCTCTAAATAATGGCAATTAACTAAATGAAAATTGTCATTCATTCCAAATATCCATTTATTCAACAAATATTGACTATTAGATATTAGATTAGATATTAAATAAATGCAAGGTACTATCTATGATTGTTGTTTCATCTGATTGACTAGTAAAAGTAAACACACTTGTGGCGTAGTGGATAGAGCACCAGCCCTGAAGTCAGGAGGATCTGAGTTCAAATCTGACCTCAGACACTTAATACTTCCAAGATGTATGACCCTGAGCAAGTCACTTAACCTCAATTGCCTTAGGGGGGAAAAGTAAACACAGAGTGGGGGTTCAGAAGTTATGCATTTGCATAGATTATGACCCACTGAGTACTTTAAAACAGGTAGATTTTTTTCTGGGAGGTCTCATGATATAAAAAAGCAAATAAGACTCAATTCTTCTGCTTCCAATCTATTAGAATAAGCCAGACACACACATACACACACACATATGTATATATATGTGTGTGTGTGTGTGTGTGTGTGTGTGTGTGTGTGTGTGTGTGTATATTATACAATATAGGGTATGATGCATATATCAAAACAAAGTTCTTTGAAAGCATTCTGAGAAGGGACAGGAAGTACTTAACTGGGTGTAGGGGTTTCTCAAAATAGTCTTCTTAGAGAAGTTCTCTGGATGAAATAAAAAATATAATATGTTTAGGAAATAGCTTATCCCATAATAAGGTGAAGCTTCCAGAAAATTTTCACTAGTGCTTATATAAAATTGTAAAAGTGTTTTTCAAATATCATCTTATTTTATTCTGACAAAAGCTATAAAAGAAAGGTATTATTATTGTTTCTATTATTATCATCTCCATTTACAGATGAGGAAACTGAGGTCAAGACTCACATAATTGCTAAGTACCTGAGATCTTATTTGAATTTAGGTGTTCAATTCAATAAGCAAACTTAGGTGCTTATCTCAAAATCAGCTACTTGTGCTAAAAGATAAGAGAAGCTATAATAACTTCTAGGATGTCTCAAAAAGCATTAATGATATCAGGAGTTAATAAAAATCCCTTGAAGCTTAAGAACTTCTAGAGGAGATGCATGAGTGTAAAGAGAAAGAACATCCCAATCTCAAGAAAAATCTAAATCCCCAAATAAAAATGTCAATGATATGATACACAGCTCTCCAACTTGTGGTAAAGATTAAATGAGATAACAAGCTTTTGTGAGTTTTAAGTCATTCTATAAATTCCAGATATATGGGTATAATCTTAAAGATGATTCATATTTGCCATTCCCCACTTGAACTATTTTTCAATATAATTTTCCTGGGTAACATTTATTCATTTTTGTCCCAATTTACAGGAAAACTGATATCTTAAAAGAATCACAGCATGTCATCATTGGAAGAGATTTCAGAGACACACCTGAAAAAAGAGGTCTTGATCACATATTCATTCTACAAATTATTCAATTTCTGCCTGGAGGCTTATAATGAAAGAGAAGTGAGTAGAGGATTAGAGTAATAGGCAAAAAATTGAAAAAGAAATTAGTAAAGACTTTTAAGGACAAGTTTCCTAAATAAATAGAGCTGTCCAAAAAAGTAGGGGAAGAAACTGTCTTAGAAGGTCCTATTATTTCTGGGATCAACAAGAATAAGGCAAATTCCTTTTCTCTAATATATTCCTTTAAACAACTCAAGACAATCATCATGGTCCCCAAGGCCATTTCTTCTGCAGCTTGAATATGTCCCATTTATTTCAGCTGTTCCTTTTATAACCTGAACTTGAGGTCTTTATCATCTTGATTGCCACCTGTCAGCTTTTCGATGTCCCTACAAAATTTTGATACCTAGAACTGAAGATTGTAGATATTATCTGACCAAGGGAAACTACCATAAGAATGTCACCTCTACAGCCTAAGACAAGATGGCCACAACCAGCATTAACCAAAGGAGGAAGATGGCCAAGAAAAGTGCAGACTATCCTCTCAGAGGGTTGGGGGCTTTATTCTTATTTCATTTTTAGAGCTGCTCCCTTTAAGTCCCCACCAGCTTCCTATTTCTCCTTTGCTTCAGTTTCAACCTTTATAAAATGTGATTAGTTTCTGTGATTCACTCTGTAGAGCCCACATTCCATAGCCAACATATTGTAATGAAAGACACAGGAGGCTAGTATTCCAGTCCCAGTTCTGACATTTTTTAGCAGTGTGATCTTATATAAATCACATCACCTAGCTAACTAAGCCTGTTTTGCTACCTGTGAAATGAGAGATTAGGATTAAATAATCTTTAAAGTCCCTTCTGTTGCTTCGATTTTGTGATACAAAGTCATCCAGATGGAATTTCTCAATACTATATTTTAAACTCCTTGATTAAAAAAAGAAAAAAAAATTATAAAAACCCAGAGATTTACTGTGAGATGTTTGTAAAGTTTGTGTCAATTTCCTTTCATTCATAAACAAACACCACCCTCAAATGACTGGCTTTGGCATTGGTCCCTGTTGACAGTAGTTGCAAAATAGGGTTAGTGAAAGCAGTCATCCTGGAATTTCATGGGTCCTTATCTCCAGCCACCAGACCTTGAGATCAGTAGCAGGCTGTCAGGCTGCCAGAATAACAATGTCATTGTGCTGAGAGTTCCAAGTAGCTCTGGGTTTCAGCTTTGGCTAAAATTCTAGCTAGATTCTGTTTTGCCAAATGTGATAATGGCTAAACTCAAAAGCAAATCTGAGCCCTAAGATAAAAAACAAGTAAGATTTCATCCAAAACAAAATCCAAATCCACATTTTAAAACTCAAAGATATTAATGTGAAAAATAAAAGAGAGAAAAAAATAAAAGAGAATAAATAGATAGAAAGCCAACAAACAACAAGTCAACAATACAACATTCTCATCAGGAAAATAGTTGAATTCTTCATATGTAGTCCCATCCCTCACATATTGTGAAAGTACTTGGAGCTGGGAACTAAATAAACATGGGTGTTTGATATGGGCTGATTTTCATAGTTGTGCGGGCTTTGGGAAACAGGATGGAATTCTAGAGGGGGAAGAAGAGGACCAGAAAGCTGACCTTGAGGATGATGGAGAAGGAGAGAGAGTACAAGTGAGAGGCTCAGTTAGGACCTAGTTGGGTTCCTTAAGCTGAATTTTTCTATCATGGTTTTAACTATGTGTCTGTCAGTCTACAACAGAAAGGGGGTTTAACTGGAGAGGCAATCACCAAAAAAACAGAGGTAATAATCCAGAGCCTGACAGTATATACATAAAATTCAAGAACAGGATTTTTTTGGGGAGACTGGATTAGATCTTTTCCCTATTCATGTCTTACCATGTTCTCATTGGGTCAATTTATTCTTTGTATATCTATTTTCTCTACAGTAACCTACCCATATGGATAAGGTGAAATAAAGGAAAAGCAATCATACTGTTTGGGTGATTGAAAGGAGAATCTGATCCTTTTAGAGATGTTATCTTTTTAAGAAGTATCATTTTATATTGGATCCCCTTGCCAGGGGAAGAAGGGAGGGGGAAATTTGGAATACAAGATTTTGAAAAATTATCCATGCACGTTTTAAAAATAAAAAAGTATTGTTTTAACTTTTCTTGATAGATGGATGACACTATATTAAAAGTCATCAATGGAAAAAAACTCTTTAATTCAAATCTGGGCCAATTCTTCCTACCTCTCTGTGAGTAGTGAGATTTGAAAAGGAGGGTGGACAAACCTGGAAGGGAAATAGATTTAAATTATTGAGGTGCTATAAACGTAATTGCTATTCTGCCACTTCAAATTGGCTGGGGGCTTAAGCCACTTATTTAACTGAGGGGGGAAAAACATTAAAGGGAAAAAGATAATAATATTCAGGGTTAGATTTCCCATGCTGCATTTTGGTAAAAATATGAATCCCTGAAGGTGATTAAACCTATGCATGTGATAGGGAGAGCTGTTTGGGTGTTTTAGGCTTATTGGATAGCTGTGATAGATACTATTCTCAATATCACAGAGGTTTGTCAAAGGTTTTATATTCATATTAGTATTATTATTGTCACTGTTGTGTGACTGGACCTGTGAGGAGCTCACAAGTAAGGAAACTTTTACAAATGGGTTTTTGTTTTGGTACAGTCTCTAAAATTTATAGTCTTAGATTGTTACCCGGCACTGTGACAGATTGAATAATTCGCCCAATCTCATGATGTGTCAGAATGTAAACCTGGATCTCTTTAAACCCCAGCCCAACTTCCTATCTCCTAATACTTGATTTCCAAATAGGGAGCTTCATGCTTCACCAAATATTACTGAGAAGGATAGGTCTGAGGTGGAGGAAGATGGAGGGCTAGTCTCAGAATCAGTATCATCTGGGTTCTAACCCAGTCATTTTAAAAAGCTTTTTATTTTCAAAATATATGTATAAATAATTTTCAACATTCATTCTTGCAAAACTCTTTTATTTCAAAAATTTCCCCCCCTTTCCCCATCCCTTCCCTAGACAGCATGTAATCCAATATATCTTCTACAAATATTTCCACAACTATGTTGCACAAGAAAAATCAGATCAAAAAGGGAAAAAAATGAGAAAAAAAATAAAATGCAAACAATAATAAAAGAGGTAAAAATATTGTGTTGTGATCCTCACTCAGGCCCCACATTACTCCGCAAAAGGCTCTCTTCATCACAAGACCATTGGAACAGATCTAAATCACCTCATTGGCTAATGAAAAGAGCCACGTACATCAGAATTGATTATCATATAATTTTGTTGCTGTGTACAATGTTCTATTTCTTGGCAAATCATTTTTTAATAAGTAAACCAAAGTCCAAGTCCCCAGTTAGAACTTACCAAGTAGGTGATGAGGAATTCAAACACAGATCCCCTGACACCAAACCCTACATGTCTTCCAAGTTTCTAGGGAGTGTATTAACATCTCAGAAAAAAAAATGGCCTAACTTCCATTCTACTGCTTTAATTCCCTTCTCTGGAGAACAATGATTTCTCATAGAGGGGAAAAAAGGAGTGGGGGTGAGGATATGAAATACCTGATTACACTGTCTGAAAGGTTGTTCCCTCCTGACTTTCAACTTTCTCCTGAAAGAGTTGCATCTTTCTTTGTTTTTATTTCTTTAATTTTTTTTCTTTTTTGCTCAATTAGATTTTTGAAAGGAAAAAAGAAGAGATATGAGAAATCAGCCTGTTTTTCTGCTTTCTCAGACTTGACATGGAGGGCTGTTGCTTAGATAACGGGTTTCTATGAGTGGGGGGAGGAATTTTTTCTTTTGTTTCATGAGTATCCATGTTTCTATAAAGCACAAAAGGCTCTGCTCCTCCAGAGCAGCTCTATAATACAGGGAAGAGAGATAGTCCTCAGAGAGATTGTGGGGCTTGAAGCAAATTAATCCTGAACAGTTTATGGGTTTAGAAACATAAGCCTTATGGACCATCTCATTCAATTTATGAATGAGGAAACTGAGACACAGAGAGATTAAATGTAGAAGAGTAAAGAGTGTCTTTCATAGGATTTTAGTTATAAAGCTAGAGGGAATCTCAGAGACCAGCTAATCCAGAGGTCTCACTTTACAGGAAATTCGTCAAGTTCTATCTGGGGACCTGGGATTTTTCCTTATTTAACTGAGACAGAGAGAGAGGTTAAGTGACTTGCCTTCCTTTTTGACTCCACCTTGCTATCCTGGTGACATCTTTTTATCTTAGATTACACTAAGTGAACTAGGAGTGGGGAACTCACATCTCTGCCTCCCCTTCATCAACCACTGGTCTAAATTTACATGGCAGATCCGGTGCCCTTTTCATCACAGGTAGCACAGGATAAAGAGCCTGTGATTTTTGTCCACTTGAGAACACCTTCCCCTCGCCAGATTGAGAGCTGCCAATGACTTTTGGGTTTAGAGAGTTAACTGAAGCGCCAAAGCATAAGTGATAGGAGCAATGTCACATGTCAGAAGTGGAGTTTTCCTGACTCTAAATCCATCATGCTGCATAACAGAGTCATTACGATTAGTTAGAAGGGCGGGGGAGAAGAAATGATTGCCTAGAAAGCAGGAATTATGAGGCACCCATGATTACCACAGGTCCTGGGATAATCCTAGCACTGGGAAGGTTACATGTTACCTCCCCCTGAATAAAAATGATAGCTCTACTGACAGATAAGGATCACAGTTTTATTGGGTAGGAGAGTCCTTCATGCTTTGCAAAGTAAGCAATCTATTGCTCTCAGCTGAACTTTGGGCAGTGCCATTGTTCAGGGGAGCGCCTCAAAGGCGGACATTGTCTTTTGCCTATTCTTCTATCCCAGGCTGAACTTAGTGCCTGGCAGAGAGTAGGTGGCCAATAAATCTGCGATGCTTCATTGACTTTCCCCATAGGGGATGGAAGGAGGAAGAATCTCTTTCTTAACTTCCATAATCACTATTTTTTGAGCCTTATACCAGTTTTAGTTGCCCTCAGAAAAGGTTGTTTATACTCAGGAAAGATTCTACTGTTTGGGAAAACACATAATTGCATCTTAATTTGTAGTCACATCCCTGTGTCACTGCTGGCGGTATACACTCTAGGAAGGGGACCAGAGGACTCTCATGTTTATCTGTATTTCTCTTTTCTCCGAAGGAAGTACACACGTGGAACTTGATCTTCACCTCCCTATAATGTCTGCAGGCCAGTTTTCCAGGATTAAGTGAATCTTGATAATAACATCTCCCAGAGACAACCTAGGGCTGTCTCTGGATGGGATTCTGTATGAAATTCTGTCCCATTCATCTTGACAGCATGATGAAAGCCCAGACTAATTAAGGTCTTTATTTTGACATGTGAGGACCTGCCTTACTAGGTTTGTCTCAACCTATACCCCTTGATATATTTTATACTCCAACCAAACTAGAATACTCACCATTTCCTGAAACTATCCAATGCCTCATTCTATTACCTGTGCCATTATGTGTATTAAGAATGACATTTTCTCTCATGTCTTTCTGTTGAAATCCTTTCTAGCTCTCAAGAGCTACCCTAAATAATGCTTTCTCCATGAAGCTTTTCCTGCACGGCCCAAAAGAATCTTTTTCTCATCTCAATTTAATTCTCATTCTCTATGTGTATTTCTATCTTTCTTTTTCTCTAATCTCTTTCTCTTTCTCAGTCTCTCTGTCTCTGTCTGTCTCTGTTTCTCTCCCTCCCTCACTTTTTCCATATCCCTTGCTCTCTCTCTCTCGGTTTACCTCATCTTCTTCCTCTCCCTTTCCCTCTTCTTCCTCTCCCTTTCCCTCTTCTTCTCCCTCTCCAACTATGTGACTTCAGATGCTCTCTCTTTCCTTCTCCCTCTTCCTTTCTGTGACTTGTGACTTCAGTCTCTCTCTCTCTCTCTCTCTCTCTCTCTCTCTCTCTCTCTCTCTCTCTCTCTCTCTCTTTCTCTCTCTCTTTCTCTCTCTCTGTCTCTCTCTCTCTCTCTCTCTCTCTCTCTCTCTCTCTCTCTCTCTCTCTCTCTCTCTCTTTCCCTCCCTCCTTCCTTTCCTCCCTCCTTCCTTTCCTCCTTCCTTTCCTCCCCCCTTCCCTTCCTCCTTCCCTTCCTCCTTCCCTTCCTCCTTCCCTTCCTCCTTCCCTTCCTCCTTCCCTTCCTCCTTCCCTCCCTCTCCTTCTCTTCTACACAAATACACTTTTATAAAAATTAATTTTAAAAAATATATCAATCTACTCGATGTGATAGAAGAGGAAGAGTCTGTATATTCTGTACAATACAAAACCCGGAGGTATGATATAGTTAAATACATGATAAATGTTTATTGAATGAATGAATTCCTGATTGATGAGAGTAGAGAAGGGGAAAAGGAGAACAGGAGAGGCCAGGAGACCAATATAAACAGCACAAAGCATCCTAAACATTAGGGCAGCCTGAATAAAAATGTTATTGGTGCTTTCTTTCCTCCATTCTATACTTATTGTTCTCCATAACTGAGTTCTATATACACCAGGAGGATCTTCCATTTAGTAACAACAACTCTGAAAATCATTCCTGAAAGAATTATTCCTTTTAACATCATTCCCTATTTCTGCAAAATCATAATTTCTTCTGTTTTATATCTGATGAGTTTTTCCCATCTGACAATATTTTAGAAAGACCAAAAGACTGTGATGGTCTCACATCCAATATATCCAATCCAGCCTAATTCATCTGAAACCTCCATGTGACCCGGAATATCACATATCACAAATAGGTCTCCATTTCCATTGACATTTTTATTATAGCATAGCCCCAAGGAGCTAAGATTCCTCAAACAAATTTGAGATTTGTTAAGGATGTTTAATTTCTCACTGTATATCTGAATATTTCAAAATCAACTTCTGAGTTCATAGCTTTAGATAGTAGCCTCATAATCATTGAAAAAAGAAATAAGTGGATTTGCTAAATGTATTTCATCAACTTCTGAATTGAACTTTAAAAAAGCAAATATAACCAATGTTTTTTCATGCCTGGGACAGTGAAAATTCTACAGTATTTGGAAATAAAGGCCTTGAATTCAGAATTTTGGTCCTACTGCTTATTATTTGAGCAAATGCCAGTTTAGCTTCTCAGGTTCCTCATCTGTAAAATGAAAGGATTGGAATAGATGAATTGTAAGAAACCTTAGAGTTCCAAATCCACAATCTGATGATATTACGGTTCATTTCAGGAGGCAGCTCAATGGTGCAGTAGATAGAGCATTAGGCCTGAGTAAGGAAGACTCATCTTCCTGAATTCAAATATGGCTTATAGTTGTGTGACCCAGGACAAGTCACTTAATTCTGTTTGCCTCAGTTTCCTCATCTGTCAAATGAGCTGGAAAAGGAAATGGCAAACCATTTTAATATCTCTGCCAAGAACTTGTCAAAAATGACTGAACAAGAATAAGGGTCCATCTCAGGTGTACATCAGGAACTGTACAAAGCCTTAAGGATACTGTACAAAATCAAAAGTCTCAACCCAATCCTCCAATCAGAGAATATTCTTGACTCTGCAGAATGGATTACGAAACACACTTACTCATAGTGGACTATGTATGCCTTTAAGGAGCACAGATTCTATCAGAAAGCTCATTTGGAGATGAATATGATGGGTATCTCTATTGTCCAGCCTGGCTTAATGGTGGTAAATAGGTCAACAGAGACACAGAGAGGGCAAAAAATATATTCAAGCACATATTTCCCAAGATTTTTGAATTTCCACTTCATTTGTGCCAAAGGAGACTTCCAGTCCAATTTTTCAGGGCATTTTCCACCAAATTACTGGAAAGATTGGCAGATGAATCTATTATTAGCTTCTTGTTAAGAGCTAACAAGTGAAGGATGACTTGGGACTGCTCCTAGAGAGCTATAGTGTCAAAGAGAGTGATCTTGGGCATGTTAAGGGAATTTTGGTGACTTATAGCTATGTGTGATAAACAGGATATAGTCAATTTCTTTTTCTAAAATTTCTGAAATAAAATTTCTATTTTCTAAAAAGTAATTTATTTCATTTTCTTTAAATCTGAGCAATTTATATTTAAGTAAATATTCATCCATTTTGATTAAATTATCAGGCTTGCTGCCACATACATAGTTGAGCAAAATAGCTCCTAAATATTGCTTAATTTCTTTTTCATTGGTAGTAAACTCACCTTTTCTTTTTTTTATTACTGGTAATTCTTTCCTTTTTCTAATCAAATTAACCAAAGGTTTATCCATTTTGTTGTTTTTCCATAAAATCAACTCTTTGTTTTATTAATTTTACTAGAAATGTTGGCTTTAGCAATAAGAAAAGAAAAATAAACTATAGAAACTGGAATAGACAATGAGGAGATAAAACTATCACTTTTTGCATATCTTTGATATGATGATATACTTAGAGAATGCTAGAAAATAATCCAAAAACCTACTTGAAATAATTAACAGCCTTAGGAAAGTTGCAGATTATAAAATAAACCCACACAATCATCAGCATTTCTATATATTACCAACAAAACCCAGCAGCAAGAGATAGAAAGAGAAATTCCATTTAGCATAATTGTAGACAAAATAAAACATTTGGGTGTCTACCTGTCAAGACAAACCCAGGAACTATATGAAAACAATTGCAAAATACTTGTCACACAAATAAAGTCACACCCAAACAATTAGAGAAACATCAGCTGCTCATGGGGTAGACTGAACTAATATAATAAAAATGACAATTCTATCTAACTTGGTGTACTTGTTCAATGCCATACCAATCAAACTGCCAAAATTATTTCATAAGGCTAGAAAAATAAATTAATAACATTCATCTGGAAGAAGAAAAGGGCAAGAATATCAAAGGAATTTAAGAAAAAAATACAAAGGATGGTGGCTTAGCAGTACCAGACTTAAAATGATATTATAAATCAGCAATCCTCAAAATCGTTTGGTGCTGGCTAAGAAATAGAGTGATGGGGGCGGAGCCAAGATGGCGGAGAGGAAACACACTACTCAGTGAACGTCCTCACTCCCTCACAACCAATTAGATAAATTAAGTCTCAAAATTAGCTCAGGACTGATAGATACCACAAGGACTGGAAGCACGACTTACCAGCTGAAGAGAATCTGGAGTTTCAACAGGAAAGGTCAGTTCTCAGGGGAGGAATAAGAAAGACCAGCACAGACGGTGGGGTAGGGGCACACTGCGCCCATTGCGCTGGGAGGGGCTCTGGGATCAGAGAAGCCACTGAGGTAAAGGAATCTGGCACAGGCTGTTAGCTCTTCTCTGCTAATTATTTAGCAGTTCAGAAGAGAAAGCCAAAATATTTTAAAACTCAGATTAGATTTCCCCCCCTCCCCCCACCCTGGGGGTGACTCGGCAGACTTGGCACCAGGGGGTGTGGCCTCAGCTACCTCCTGAGAATAGTTAAGAGATTGACAAGTGGGTGGATATGGCCCAAGGCAACACACACTGCCTAGCTTAGCTGGAGGGAGTGGAACTCAGCTCCAGGAAGTCCCAGAGAAGCAGAACCTTTGAACTAGGGACCGCGGTTTCTGGCAGACACTTCCAGTTTGAGCGCAGGGGCTTCTCACGTCACCTGCTGCAGACGTCCACTCCCCACCCGGACACATAGGCTGGGCATCCTGCAGTCTTCACTATTCTACGCCCTCGAGCACAGTAGTGCTAATCACCTCTGAGGCGCTTCCAGGGAGGGGGTGGGGAACTCTCTCCCAGAGCTCTCTCTTAGCGCTGGCGCAGGGGCCGCTGCATCCATCCGGTCTGGGAGGAAGCTGGTAAAGAAGTAAATAATTTCCTACCCCAGGGACAGACCCCAAAACATTTTTTAAGTATGAGCAAAAAAGCTAGAAAAACTATAGATTCCTTCTATACAGAGAAAGAGCGGGTATCCAACCCCGAGGAAGTTAACAGCAAAGATTCAGAAGATAACAACCTAAAGGGGAACGATTCCTGCCCCCCATCACATAACTCTCTCCTAGAAGAAGCTCTTAAGAAATTGAGGGAGATCGAAGAAAAATGGGGCAAGGAAAGGGAAGTTATGATAGAGAATAACAACGTCCTGAAATTGGAGTTGGAAAAAATAAAGAATTCACAGGAGATGCAGGGAAACAAAATTAGTGAATTAGAAAAGGTTAAAAAAACACAGGAAAGTAGGATTTCTGAATTGGAAAAGATAAAAAAGTCTCAAGAAAATAGAATTTCTGAATTGGAAAAAGAAAATAATTCTCAAAAAAAAAAAATTAGGGAAATGGAAAAAAATTCAATAGAGCAAAATAATTCATTTAAAAACGAAATTGGGCATTTACAAAAAGAACTAAAAACTGTGAAAGAAGAAAATAACTCCTTAAAAGTCAGGATGGAACAAATAGAAATGAATGATTCACAGAGAACTCAAGAATCAGTCAAACAAAACAAAAAAAAATGAGAAGCTGGAGAACAACGTCAAATACTTACTGGGAAAATCTATAGACCTGGAAAATAGATCTAGGAGAGATAATCTGCGGATCATTGGACTTCCAGAAAACTATGACCAAAAAAAGAGCCTAGATTCTATTTTACAGGAAATTATCAAAGAGAACTGTCCAGAGATAATAGAAACAGAAGGGAAAGTAGATGTGGAAAGAATTCATCGAACTCCTTCTGAAATAGACCCTAAAAAAAGAACACCACGGAATATTGTGGCTAAGCTGCAGAATTACCACACAAAGGAGAAAATCCTGCAAGCAGCTAGAAAAAAACAATTTAAATACCAAGGTGCCACAATAAGGGTCACCCAAGATCTGGCTGCCTCCACATTAAAAGATAGAAGGGCCTGGAACCTGATATTCCGTAAGGCAAATGATCAAGGACTGCAACCAAGAATGAACTACCCAGCTAAGTTTAGCATCTTTTTCCACGGAAGAAGATGGTCATTCAATGAAACAGAGGAATTCTATATGTTTCTAAGAAAAAAACCAGACTTAAACAAAAAATTTGATCTACATCCACAAGACTGAAGAGAAACAGAAAAAGGTACACAGAACCCTTGAGAACTGTAACTCTGTTGTGGGTATATAAAAAATACTCAAGGATAATTTGATTTTACTGATATAAAAGAAAAAAAGGGGGGTGTAGTAAAGGGAAGGAGGTCGGTTCAGAAAAAGGGGAAGGAGTGATAAAAAGAGGGAAACTACATCCCAGGAAGAGACATAGAAAATACACCATATCTGAGGGAACTTAGTGAGGGGGAGAATCATTGTGTGAATCTTACTCTCATCAGAAGAGGCTCAAAGAGTAAATAATTAACATATTTGTTTTTCAGAGAATTTTCTCTCACCTCATTAAAAGGGGGGAGAGGAAAAGGGAAAAGGAAAAGGGGAATAAGTGAAGGGACTTGGAGGGAGGGGGGAGGGATCCTAAAAAAAAAAAAAAAAAAAAAAAGAGGGAGGGTTGCGCGTCACAAGGGGGGTCTGTAAATTAAATATCGGGGAGGGGGATCAGGGGGGTCAAGGGAAAAAAGCATAATCTGGGGATAATACGATGGCAGGAAATACAGAATTAGTAATTTTAACTGTAAATGTAAATGGGATGAACGATCCCATCAAACGGAGACGGATAGTAGATTGGATCAAAAAGCAGAACCCTACAATATGTTGCCTACAGGAAACACACTTAAAGCAGGGAGATACATACAGAGTAAAGGTAAAAGGTTGGAACAGAGCCTATTATGCTTCAGGTAAAGCCAAAAAAGCAGGGGTAGCTATCCTTATCTCAGATCAAGCAAAAGCAGAAGTAGATCTCGTTAAAAAAGATAAGGAAGGAAACTATATCCTGGGGGAGGAGCCAAGATGGCGGAGAAGAAACACACTACTCAGATGAACGTCCTCACTCCCTCCTCACACACCAATTAGATAAATTAAGTCTCAAAATTAGCTCAGGACTGATAGATACCACAAGGACTGGAAGCACGACTTACCAGCTGAAGAGAATCTGGAGTTTCAACAGGAAAGGTCAGTTCTCAGGGGAGGAATAAGAAAGACCAGCACAGACGGTGGGGTAGGGGCACGCTGCGCCCATTGCGCTGGGAGGGGCTCTGGGATCAGAGAAGCCACTGAGGTAAAGGAATCTGGCACAGGCTGTTAGCTCTTCTCTGCTAATTATTTAGCAGTTCAGAAGAGAAAGCCAAAATATTTTAAAACTCAGATTAGATTCCCCCCCCACACACACCCTGGGGGTGACTCTGCAGACTCGCATCAGGGGGTGTGGCCTCAGCTACCTCCTGAGAATAGTTAAGAGACTGACAAGTGGGTGGATACGGCCCAAGGCAACACACACGGCCTAGCTTAGCTGGAGGGAGTGGAACTCAGCTCCAGGAAGTCCCAGAGAAGCAGAACCTTTGAACTAGGGACCGCGGTTTCTGGCAGACACTTCCAGTTTGAGCGCAGGGGCTTCTGACGTCACCTGCTGCAGACATCCACTCCCCACCCGGACACATAGGCTGAGCTTCTTGCTGTCTTCACTATTCTACGCCCTCGAAGCACAGTAGTGCTAATCACCTCTGAGGCACTTCCAGGGAGGGGGTGGGGAACTCTCTCCCAGAGCTCTCTCTTAGCGCTGGCGCAGGGGCCGCTGCATCCATCCGGTCTGGGAGGAAGCTGGTAAAGAAGTAAATAATTTCCTACCCCAGGGACAGACCCCAAAACATTTTTTAAGTATGAGCAAAAAAGCTAGAAAAACTATAGATTCCTTCTATACAGAGAAAGAGCGGGTACCCAACCCCGAGGAAGTTAACAGCAAAGATTCAGAAGATAACAACCTAAAGGGGAACGATTCCTGCCCCCCATCACATAACTCTCTCCTAGAAGAAGCTCTTAAGAAATTGAGGGAGATCGAAGAAAAATGGGGCAAGGAAAGAGAAGTTATGATAGAGAATAACAACGTCCTGAAATTGGAGTTGGAAAAAATAAAGAATTCACAGGAGATGCAGGGAAACAAAATTAGTGAATTAGAAAAGGTTAAAAAAACACAGGAAAGTAGGATTTCTGAATTGGAAAAGATAAAAAAGTCTCAAGAAAATAGAATTTCTGAATTGGAAAAAGAAAATAATTCTCAAAAAAAAAAAATTAGGGAAATGGAAAAAAATTCAATAGAGCAAAATAATTCATTTAAAAACGAAATTGGGCATTTACAAAAAGAACTAAAAACTGTGAAAGAAGAAAATAACTCCTTAAAAGTCAGGATGGAACAAATAGAAATGAATGATTCACAGAGAACCCAAGAATCAGTCAAACAAAACAAAAAAAATGAGAAGCTGGAGAACAACGTCAAATACTTACTGGGAAAATCTATAGACCTGGAAAATAGATCTAGGAGAGATAATCTGCGGATTATTGGACTTCCAGAAAACTATGACCAAAAAAAGAGCCTAGATTCTATTTTACAGGAAATTATCAAAGAGAACTGTCCAGAGATAATAGAAACAGAAGGGAAAGTAGATGTGGAAAGAATTCATCGAACTCCTTCTGAAATAGACCCTAAAAAAAGAACACCACGGAATATTGTGGCTAAGCTGCAGAATTACCACACAAAGGAGAAAATCCTGCAAGCAGCTAGAAAAAAACAATTTAAATACCAAGGTGCTACAATAAGGGTCACCCAAGATCTGGCTGCCTCCACATTAAAAGATAGAAGGGCCTGGAACCTGATATTCCGTAAGGCAAAAGATCAAGGACTGCAACCAAGAATGAACTACCCAGCTAAGTTTAGCATCTTTTTCCACGGAAGAAGATGGTCATTCAATGAAACAGAGGAATTCTATATGTTTCTAAGAAAAAAACCAGACTTAAACAAAAAATTTGATCTACATCCACAAGACTGAAGAGAAACAGAAAAAGGTACACAGAACCCTTGAGAACTGTAACTCTGTTGTGGGTATATAAAAAATACTCAAGGATAATTTGATTTTACTGATATAAAAGAAAAAAAGGGGGGTGTAGTAAAGGGAAGGAGGTCGGTTCAGAAAAAGGGGAAGGAGTGATAAAAAGAGGGAAACTACATCCCAGGAAGAGACATAGAAAATACACCATATCTGAGGGAACTTAGTGAGGGGGAGAATCATTGTGTGAATCTTACTCTCATCAGAAGAGGCTCAAAGAGTAAATAATTAACATATTTGTTTTTCAGAGAATTTTCTCTCACCTCATTAAAAGGGGGGAGAGGAAAAGGGAAAAGGAAAAGGGGAATAAGTGAAGGGACTTGGAGGGAGGGGGGAGGGATCCTAATAAAAAAAAAAAAAAAAAAAAAAAAAAAAAGAGGGAGGGTTGCGCGTCACAAGGGGGGTTTGTAAATTAAATATCGGGGAGGGGGATCAGGGGGGTCAAGGGAAAAAAGCATAATCTGGGGATAATACGATGGCAGGAAATACAGAATTAGTAATTTTAACTGTAAATGTAAATGGGATGAACGATCCCATCAAACGGAGACGGATAGTAGATTGGATCAAAAAGCAGAACCCTACAATATGTTGCCTACAGGAAACACACTTAAAGCAGGGAGATACATACAGAGTAAAGGTAAAAGGTTGGAACAGAGCCTATTATGCTTCAGGTAAAGCCAAAAAAGCAGGGGTAGCTATCCTTATCTCAGATCAAGCAAAAGCAGAAGTAGATCTCGTTAAAAAAGATAAGGAAGGAAACTATATCCTGCTGAAAGGTAGCATAAATAATGAAGCCATATCAATACTAAACATATATGCACCAAGTGGTATAGCATCTAACTTTCTAAAGGAAAAGTTAAGAGAACTGCAAGAAGAAATAGACAGTAAAACTATAATAGTGGGAGATCTCAACCTTGCACTCTCAGATTTAGACAAATCAAACCACAAAACAAACAAGAAAGAAATTAAAAAAGTAAATAGAACATTAGAAAAACTAGGTATGATAGACCTTTGGAGAAAACTGAATGGCAATAGGAAGGAATATACTTTCTTCTCAGCAGTTCATGGATCCTATACAAAAATTGACCATATACTAGGACATAAAGATCTCAAAATTAAATGTAGGAAGGCAGAAATAATAAATGCCTTCTTCTCAGATCACAATGCAATAAAAGCTACATTCAGTAAAAAGTTAGGGGTAAATAGACCAAAAAGTAATTGGAAACTGAATAATCTCATCTTAAAGAATGACTGGGTGAAAGAGCAAATTATAGAAACAATTAACACTTTCACCCAAGATAATGATAATGATGAGACATCATATCAAAATCTTTGGGATGCAGCTAAAGCGGTAATAAGGGGAAATTTTATATCTTTAGAAGCTTATTTGAAGAAAATTGAGAAAGAGAAGATTAACGAATTGGGCTTACAACTTAAAAGGCTAGAAAAAGACCAAATTATAAACCCCCAACCAAAAATTAAACTCGAAATACAAAAATTAAAAGGAGAAATCAATAAAATTGAAAGTAAAAAAACTATTGAATTAATAAATAAAACCAAGAGTTGGTTTTATGAAAAAGCCAATAAAATAGATAAACCTTTGGTAAATTTGATCAAAAAAAAGAAAGAGGAAAATCAAATTGATAGTCTTACAAATGAAAAGGGGGATCTTTCCACCAATGAAGAGGAAATTAGAGAAATAATAAGGAGTTACTTTGCCCAACTTTATGCCAATAAATTTGATAACTTAAGCGAAATGGATGACTTCCTCCAAAAATATAGGCTCCCTAGATTAACAGAGGAGGAGATAAATTGCTTAAATAGTCCCATTTCAGAAAAAGAAATAGAACAAGCTATTAATCAACTCCCCAGGAAAAAATCCCCAGGGCCAGATGGATTCACATGTGAATTCTACCAAACATTTAAAGAACAATTAGCCCCAATGTTATATAAATTATTTGAAAAAATAGGGGATGAAGGAGTCCTACCAAATTCCTTTTATGACACAGACATGGTACTGATACCTAAACCTGGTAGATCGAAAACTGAGAAAGAAAATTATAGACCAATCTCCTTAATGAATATTGATGCTAAAATCTTAAATAAGATATTAGCAAAAAGACTTCAGAAAATCATCTCCAAGATAATACACTATGATCAAGTAGGATTTATTCCAGGAATGCAGGGCTGGTTTAATATTAGGAAAACTATTAATATAATTGACCATATTAATAATCAAATTAATAAGAACCATATGATCATCTCAATAGATGCAGAAAAAGCATTTGACAAAATCCAACATCCATTCCTACTAAAAACTCTTGAGAGTATAGGAATAAATGGATTATTCCTTAGAATAATCAGGAGTATATATTTAAGACCGTCAGTAAGCATAATATGCAATAGAAATAAACTGCAACCTTTCCCAGTAAGATCAGGAGTGAAACAAGGTTGCCCACTATCACCATTACTATTCAATATAGTACTAGAAACGCTAGCCTCGGCAATAAGAGCCGAGAAAGAGATTCAAGGAATTAGAGTAGGAAATGAGGAAATTAAACTATCACTTTTTGCAGATGACATGATGGTATACTTAGAGAACCCCAAAGACTCTGCTAAAAAGCTACTAGAAATAATTCAAAATTTCAGCAAAGTGGCAGGATACAAAATAAATCCACATAAATCCTCGGCATTTTTATATATCACTAACAAAATGCAACAGCAAGAGATACAAAGAGAAATTCCATTCCAAACAAATGTTGAGAGTATAAAATATTTGGGAATCCATCTACCAAAGAAAAGTCAGGAATTATATGAGAAAAATTACAAAACACTTGCCACAAAAATAAAATCAGATTTAAATAATTGGAAAGACATTCAGTGCTCTTGGATAGGCCGAGCGAATATAATAAAGATGACAATACTCCCCAAACTAATCTATTTATTTAGTGCTATACCAATCAGACTCCCAAGAAACTATTTTAATGACCTAGAAAAAATAACAACAAAATTCATATGGAAGAATAAAAGGTCAAGAATTGCAAGGGAACTAATGAAAAAAAACTCAGAGGAAGGTGGTCTAAGTGTACCTGATCTAAAGCTATATTATATAGCAGCAGTCACCAAAACCATTTGGTATTGGCTAAGAAATAGACCGGTAGATCAGTGGAACAGATTAGATACAAAGGACAAAAAAGGGTACATCTATAGCAATCTAATCTTTGACAAACCCAAAGATTCCAACATTAGGGATAAAAATTCATTATTCGGAAAAAACTGTTGGGAAAACTGGAAATTAGTATGGCAGAAATTAGATATGGATCCACACTTAACACCATATACCAAGATAAGATCAAAATGGGTCCATGATTTAGGCATAAAGAGGGAGATAATAAATAGATTAGAGGAACAGAGGATAATCTACCTCTCAGACTTGTGGAGGAGGAAGGAATTTATGACCAGAGGAGAACTAGAGATCATTATTGATCACAAAATAGAAGATTTTGATTACATCAAACTAAAAAGTTTCTGTACAAATAATACTAATGCAAACAAGATTAGAAGGGAAGTAACAAATTGGGAAAATATTTTTAAAAACAAAGGTTCTGACAAAGGTCTCATTTCCAAAATATATAGAGAACTGACCATAATTTATAAGAAACCAAACCATTCTCCAATTGATAAATGGTCAAAGGATATGAACAGACAATTCTCAGAGGAAGAAATTGAAACTATATCCACTCACATGAAAGAGTGTTCCAAATCACTACTGATCAGAGAAATGCAAATTAAGACCACTCTGAGATACCACTACACACCTGTCAGATTGGCTAAGATGACAGGAACAAATAATGACAAATGTTGGAGGGGATGTGGGGAAATTGGGACACTGATACATTGCTGGTGGAGTTGTGAAAGAATCCAGCCATTCTGGAGAGCAATCTGGAATTATGCCCAAAAAGTTATCAAACTGTGCATACCCTTTGACCCAGCAGCGCTACTACTGGGATTATATCCCAAAGAAATACTAAAGAGAGGAAAGAGACATATATGTGCCAAAATGTTTGTGGCAGCTCTTTTTGTTGTAGCTAGAAACTGGAAGATGAATGGATGTCCATCAGTTGGAGAATGGTTGGGTAAATTGTGGTATATGAAGGTTATGGAATATTATTGCTCTGTAAGAAATGACCAGCAGGAGGAATACAGAGAGGCCTGGAGAGACTTAGGTCAACTGATGCTGAGTGAAACGAGCAGAACCAGAAGATCACTGTATACTTCAACAACAATACTGTATGAGGATGTATTCTGATGGAAGTGGAAATCTTCAACATAAAGAAGATCCAACTCACTTCCAGTTGATCAATGATGGACAGAAATAACTATACCCAGAGAAGGAACACTGGGAAGCGAATGTAAATTGTTAGCACTAATATCTGTCTGCCCAGGTTGCATGTACCTTCGGATTCTAATGTTTATTGTGCAACAAGAAAATGATATTCACACACATGTATTGTACTTAGACTATATTGTAACACATATAAAATGTATGGTATTGCCTGTCGTCGGGGGGAGGGAATAGAGGGAGGGGGGGCAATTTGGAAAAATGAATACAAGGGATAATATTATAAAATATATATATATAATAAAAAAAAAAAAAAAAAAAAAAAAAAAAAGAAACTATATCCTGCTAAAAGGTAGCATAAATAATGAAGCCATATCAATACTAAACATATATGCACCAAGTGGTATAGCATCTAACTTTCTAAAGGAAAAGTTAAGAGAACTGCAAGAAGAAATAGACAGTAAAACTATAATAGTGGAAGATCTCAACCTTGCACTCTCAGATTTAGACAAATCAAACCACAAAACAAACAAGAAAGAAATTAAAAAAGTAAATAGAACATTAGAAAAACTAGGTATGATAGACCTTTGGAGAAAACTGAATGGCAATAGGAAGGAATATACTTTCTTCTCAGCAGTTCATGGATCCTATACAAAAATTGACCATATACTAGGACATAAAGATCTCAAAATTAAATGTAGGAAGGCAGAAATAATAAATGCCTTCTTCTCAGATCACAATGCAATAAAAGCTACATTCAGTAAAAAGTTAGGGGTAAATAGACCAAAAAGTAATTGAAAACTGAATAATCTCATCTTAAAGAATGACTGGGTGAAAGAGCAAATTATAGAAACAATTAACAATTTCACCCAAGATAATGATAATGATGAGACATCATATCAAAATCTTTGGGATGCAGCTAAAGCGGTAATAAGGGGAAATTTTATATCTTTAGAAGCTTATTTGAAGAAAATTGAGAAAGAGAAGATTAACGAATTGGGCTTACAACTTAAAAGGCTAGAAAAAGACCAAATTATAAACCCCCAACCAAAAATTAAACTCGAAATACAAAAATTAAAAGGAGAAATCAATAAAATTGAAAGTAAAAAACTATTGAATTAATAAATAAAACCAAGAGTTGGTTTTATGAAAAAGCCAATAAAATAGATAAACCTTTGGTAAATTTGATCAAAAAAAAGAAAGAGGAAAATCAAATTGATAGTCTTACAAATGAAAAGGGGGATCTTTCCACCAATGAAGAGGAAATTAGAGAAATAATAAGGAGTTACTTTGCCCAACTTTATGCCAATAAATTTGATAACTTAAGCGAAATGGATGACTTCCTCCAAAAATATAGGCTCCCTAGATTAACAGAGGAGGAGATAAATTGCTTAAATAGTCCCATTTCAGAAAAAGAAATAGAACAAGCTATTAATCAACTCCCCAGGAAAAAATCCCCAGGGCCAGATGGATTCACATGTGAATTCTACCAAACATTTAAAGAACAATTAGCCCCAATGTTATATAAATTATTTGAAAAAATAGGGGATGAAGGAGTCCTACCAAATTCCTTTTATGACACAGACATGGTACTGATACCTAAACCTGGTAGATCGAAAACTGAGAAAGAAAATTATAGACCAATCTCCTTAATGAATATTGATGCTAAAATCTTAAATAAGATATTAGCAAAAAGACTTCAGAAAATCATCTCCAAGATAATACACTATGATCAAGTAGGATTTATTCCAGGAATGCAGGGCTGGTTTAATATTAGGAAAACTATTAATATAATTGACCATATTAATAATCAAATTAATAAGAACCATATGATCATCTCAATAGATGCAGAAAAAGCATTTGACAAAATCCAACATCCATTCCTACTAAAAACTCTTGAGAGTATAGGAATAAATGGATTATTCCTTAGAATAATCAGGAGTATATATTTAAGACCGTCAGTAAGCATAGTATGCAATAGAAATAAACTGCAACCTTTCCCAGTAAGATCAGGAGTGAAACAAGGTTGCCCACTATCACCATTACTATTCAATATAGTACTAGAAACGCTAGCCTCGGCAATAAGAGCCGAGAAAGAGATTCAAGGAATTAGAGTAGGAAATGAGGAAATTAAACTATCACTTTTTGCAGATGACATGATGGTATACTTAGAGAACCCCAAAGACTCTGCTAAAAAGCTACTAGAAATAATTCAAAATTTCAGCAAAGTGGCAGGATACAAAATAAATCCACATAAATCCTCGGCATTTTTATATATCACTAACAAAATGCAACAGCAAGAGATACAAAGAGAAATTCCATTCCAAACAAATGTTGAGAGTATAAAATATTTGGGAATCCATCTACCAAAGAAAAGTCAGGAATTATATGAGAAAAATTACAAAACACTTGCCACAAAAATAAAATCAGATTTAAATAATTGGAAAGACATTCAGTGCTCTTGGATAGGCCGAGCGAATATAATAAAGATGACAATACTCCCCAAACTAATCTATTTATTTAGTGCTATACCAATCAGACTCCCAAGAAACTATTTTAATGACCTAGAAAAAATAACAACAAAATTCATATGGAAGAATAAAAGGTCAAGAATTGCAAGGGAACTAATGAAAAAAAACTCAGAGGAAGGTGGTCTAAGTGTACCTGATCTAAAGCTATATTATATAGCAGCAGTCACCAAAACCATTTGGTATTGGCTAAGAAATAGACCGGTAGATCAGTGGAACAGATTAGATACAAAGGACAAAAAAGGGTACATCTATAGCAATCTAATCTTTGACAAACCCAAAGATTCCAACATTAGGGATAAAAATTCATTATTCGGAAAAAACTGTTGGGAAAACTGGAAATTAGTATGGCAGAAATTAGATATGGATCCACACTTAACACCATATACCAAGATAAGATCAAAATGGGTCCATGATTTAGGCATAAAGAGGGAGATAATAAATAGATTAGAGGAACAGAGGATAATCTACCTCTCAGACTTGTGGAGGAGGAAGGAATTTATGACCAGAGGAGAACTAGAGATCATTATTGATCACAAAATAGAAGATTTTGATTACATCAAACTAAAAAGTTTCTGTACAAATAATACTAATGCAAACAAGATTAGAAGGGAAGTAACAAATTGGGAAAATATTTTTAAAAACAAAGGTTCTGACAAAGGTCTCATTTCCAAAATATATAGAGAACTGACCATAATTTATAAGAAACCAAACCATTCTCCAATTGATAAATGGTCAAAGGATATGAACAGACAATTCTCAGAGGAAGAAATTGAAACTATATCCACTCACATGAAAGAGTGTTCCAAATCACTACTGATCAGAGAAATGCAAATTAAGACCACTCTGAGATACCACTACACACCTGTCAGATTGGCTAAGATGACAGGAACAAATAATGACAAATGTTGGAGGGGATGTGGGGAAATTGGGACACTAATACATTGCTGGTGGAGTTGTGAAAGAATCCAGCCATTCTGGAGAGCAATCTGGAATTATGCCCAAAAAGTTATCAAACTGTGCATACCCTTTGACCCAGCAGCGCTACTACTGGGATTATATCCCAAAGAAATACTAAAGAGCAGAAAGAGACATATATGTGCCAAAATGTTTGTGGCAGCTCTTTTTGTTGTAGCTAGAAACTGGAAGATGAATGGATGTCCATCAGTTGGAGAATGGTTGGGTAAATTGTGGTATATGAAAGTTATGGAATATTATTGCTCAGTAAGAAATGACCAGCAGGAGGAATACAGAGAGGGTTGGAGAGACTTAAATCAACTGATGCTGAGTGAAATGAGCAGAACCAGAAGATCACTGTACACTTCAACAACAATACTGTATGAGGATGTATTCTGATGGAAGTGGAAATCTTCAACATAAAGAAGATCCAACTCACTTCCAGTTGATCAATGATGGACAGAGGTAGATACACCCAGAGAAGAAACACTGGGAGGGGAATGTAAATTGTTAGCACTAATATCTGTCTGCCCAGGTTGCATGTACCTTCGGATTCTAATGTTTATTGTGCAACAAGAAAATGATATTCACACACATGTATTGTACTTAGACTATATTGTAACACATGTAAAATGTATGGTATTGCCTGTCGTCGGGGGGAGGGAATAAGGGAGGGGGGGTAATTTGGAAAAATGAATACAAGGGATAATATTATAAAATATATATATATATATAATAAAAAAAAATTAAAAAAAAAAAAAAAAAAAAAAAGAAATAGAGTGATGGATCAGTTGAATGGGTTAGATACACATGATACAATAATCTATAACTATAGTAATCTACTATCTGATAAACCTCTAAACTTCAGTTTCTGGAGGTAAGAATTCATTACTTCATATAAAATCCTGGGAAAACTTGAAAATAATGTCAGAAACTTAGCTTAGACCTACATCTCACACCCCATACCAAAATAAGGTCAAAATAGATACATGATTTGATAGTGAAAGGTGGTACCATAAACAAATTAATAGAGCAAGGGATCATTTACCTATCAGATCTTTGGAGAAGGGAGAAATTAATGCCCGAATAAGAATTAGAGAACATTATAAAACACAAAATGGACAACTTTCATTAGATTAAACATTTTTTTTGCAAAAACAAAAAAAATAAATGTTTATTGAATTAAATTAAATTTAGAAATTACTGTGGTGGAATTTTTGTTAAAAAAGACACAATGCAACTCAAAATTATCACTTTGGGAATTACTCACAGAGTTCCCAGCGTGTCTCTAGAATCAATTGGGATCTAGGTGTGGATTTGGCAAAAGCTACAAGATGATTATAGCTTGAGTAGCATTTAAAACTTTTCAATGTTAGTCAACACAGATTGTTGATAGTGGCTTTTCTTTTTGCTTGTTGCTTTCAATAAAAATGACTGCACTGAATCAAAAGTAATTTAAGCATAAAAATATGCCAATAGGCAAATAGACATTTGTTAAGTTGATGTGATTCATTCAGGAAATAGGAACTGAGGGCTTGTGATAAGATAGGAGAAATTTCAGAGGGTTCTTTTTAACTTAGCTTAGACTGTCCTGAGGGATACAATGCACCCCACAACCCAAGGAATTAGGAGCCCAAGGATCTAAGCTTTTCAGATTCAGAATAACTCCCCCAAGACTAATCTGGATCATTCAATCTACCCCAAGTCTGAAAATTGATAGACAATAAAAAAACAATAAAGATGGAAAAATAGTATCTAGTAGAAATCAAGTCAATCTAAATAGTCTTCCTACTTCATCTATAACACCATAAAGAAAAAGGACGAGGTTTTATTTTCTTATATCCTGTGATTAGATGATATCAGTGAAACAACTACTTTAATGGGTCCAGAAGTCATGAAGCTTGGATCTACTTTCTGCGAAGGATCAGTCTCTTGTCTCTTCATTAAGGATAATATCCATCTCTGCTTTTATCATTGTTCATATAGTGATAAAAGGTATAGAATAAGGGATCGACAGGGGTAGGTAAGATGGAGTTCTATCAATTCTCAAAGAGATTTGGTTAAAGGATAAATATTGGTTGTGAGATTGAACAACACTACACTAAGTTGGCATTGTGGATCATATTGCTAACCTGGAATCACTTCAAATTCTGTCTCAGACACTTGCTAGCTGTGTGACCCTGGCTAAGTTAACATCCGTTAAGTGATTCTCAATGTCCTCTCTTGTAAAATGGGGTGAGAGTAGCATCCACTTCCCATGGGTATTATGAAGATCAAAGGTAATAATTTATGTTAAGTGCTTTGCAAATCTTCAAGCACTATATAAGTGTAAGCAATTATTACCATGTACAATACTGAGGCCATCTTCAGAAATGGTTATCCAGTGAATCAAATCAGGGGAATCAATTATTAAGAGAAATTCTGTGACAAATCAAACATCTTATTTTTTAAATCCTCCATTTTTTTTTGGTGGATGGGAAGAGAATGGTTTCTATTTTTTTTTAATAGCTTCAAACAGGAGAATGCATCGACAACCAAGAATCCTTGATCAGCTGACTCAGAATCTCTAGGAAACATTTCTTAGAATTGCTGGCATTTCCCCTTCAAAGAATATTTGGGGCATGAATTGAATTAGACCTGTGGCCTCTTGAGCAAAAGCCTACAATCTCTCCCTTGGGAAACTTGCTCATCTTTGAACCGTTTTCAGTTCAGCTGAGATGTCAAATGGCTATGACATCTCTACTTGGCCATGTACCAAGTAAGAGAAGGTAATGTTTGAGGATTTCATGGTCAGGTTCAGTCAGAATCAGCTAATGATTGTGCAATAGCCTTATCTGTGTTTTAAAAAAAAATCAGTGCACACAATTCCTCCCATGTTAAATTGAAACGACCATAAATACCTTGCTTTACTTCTTTCACAAGTCTAAGAAAATAAAATGGAGCTGGTACTTCTACTACTTATCATTTTTTATTACTATCACTACCATCACCATTACTACTACTACTACTACTACTGCTACTACTACTACTACTACTACTGCTACTACTAGTACCATTACTATCACCACCATCACCACTAGTATTGCTACTACTATTACTACTACTAGTACCACAACTACTATCACCATACTACTACTACCACCATCACCACTAGTATACTACTACCATTATTATTACTATTGCTACTAGTACCACCGCTATCACTACTGGAAGAACTACCACAACTACTACCCACACTTTCACCATTAACACAGCTACCCCAGCTACTATGACTTCCAGCACTGTCTAAAATGCATCTGTTGCTTTAACATTAGCGAACTTTATATATCTGGTATCATTGGGGTTTCATGACAGCCCTCTGAGGTAAGGGAGAGAAGTGTTGTCATTCCCTTTTGGCTGTTCTTCTGAGATCTGGTCCTACATCATCTAATGGCCTTGGGGCCACAGGATGAGGGAGGCCTTGTTAATTTGTTGTGTTTCTAGGAAGTCTGAGGAACACATGATCCTTCAGAATTGAGATGGTTTTACTCTATTTTTAGCCGCCGTGCCTAGTTCAATGCCTGGCATCGCACTGATTTGATATGATAACTGCTGATTTCTTTGACATTACTACAAAGGGTTGTAAGTAAGCTAGGAACTATTACCCTTTTCTTTTTCCTGCTTAGCTTTCTCTATCCTTTCAATGTTATTAGTCCTGCAAAACTGCAATCCTACCAAACTCAATTCATTTCCCAACTTTATCAGCTCCTCATTTTTCTTCTGCAGCTCTTTAGCATTTAAAAAGCATTTAATCATTTGTCCCAGTATTCCAATATAAAGAAATCTTTTGATCATCTCATGGCTATAACTTCTGTTAGCTTGTCTACAATCTGAGTCTTCTTTCATGATCTTAATGATTGTTTTAAGTTTTAGGTGATTTCTTCAACAAGTCTAGAGGATATTTTCAACTGAACATCCTTGTAGCATCTCAAATCCAACATGTCCAAAGCAGCACTCATTATTATTTCCTTCAAACTCACTCTTCATTCTAATTGCTCTCTTTGTCAAGGGTTCCACCATCTTTCTAGTTGCCCAAGTTTTTCAATGTGGAGTCCCCATTCTCCCTTACCTGCCCTCCAGTGAGACTCTAAGTCATATCAATTCTATCTCCACGATTTCTGTTCTAACTCCGATCTCCTCCTGTTGTAGCCCCCCAAGTTCAGCTCTCACTCATTCCTCTCCAAGTAGAACTTCTGATTCATCTCTATCGGACTTTACTACACCACAGAACTCTGAACCACAGGACATCGCTCTGCCATGCCCTCCAATTGGCCAGAATTTTGAAGGAGGGACCCCAGGCTAACCATGTCTTTATTCCTCACAGAATATACTCCTGGCATCTGTACAAAATTTTATTTATCTATCTCACCAAAACCCTAGTACCATTCCCTTTAATGTATTCTTTTCTCCCTTTAGAATGTAGGTTCATTAAGGGCATGAACTGTCTTTCTGCTTATATTTGTATTTCTCACAAGATAGGTCAGAGCTGACACATAAAAGTGCTTAATGAAGTACTGAATACGTCAAGAGGCTCCTACTGTTTCTTTTTTAGTCTATAACCTAGCTTCTCAACTGTGGCTCACAGTCCCAAAAGGGAGAATGTGGAGGTTGTGAAGTTGTGATTTATTATTGGTAATGTTTGATTTGTGTCCAAGTTTTATATACTTATATAGCTGGGGTCAAAATTTCTCTGGTGAAAAGGGGTTGCAAGTGGAAAAAATATAAGAAACCCTAGTGTATAGGAGAAAAATATATATATATACATATATGTATATATATATATATATATATATACATATGTGTGTATGTGTATATTATATATGAGGAGAGAATAAAGAGGGAGAATGAGAATATTCTGTCTGTCTGTCTGTCTCTCTCTATATATATATGCATATGAGTGTGTATGTATATAGATGGGGGAGAGAGTGAAAAGGAGAGAGAAAGAATATTCTCTTTCTCTCTGTCTCTCTGTCTCTCTCCCCCCCATATACATAGAGTATGTGTGTAGTATGTATTTGCACATATATAATATGTGGGGAGGAGGGGAGAAAGTGGAGAAGGAGATAGGGAGAGAATATTCTTCATTCTCCATTCCCCCATAAAGCACAGATCTGACAATGCTACATCCTATTTCAGAAACTTCTAGTGGTTATTTTTTTCTAAAAGAAAATACAAAATGTTCTGTTTGGCATTTAAAACACTTCCTCATCTGCCTCCAGCCTACCTTTCGAGCCTCATTAATCATAACTCTCCTTTACATGATCTACGGTCCAGGCAACATAGCCTATTTCTTGTCTCTCATAAATTAAATTCCATCACAATTCATCCTCATCTCCACTCTGTCTCTTAGAATCTGGAAGTTTCTCCAAAGCTCAGCTCAAGAACCAGGATCTACATGAAGCCTTTCCCCTTTTCCTACAATAGATATTGCTTCAAGTACCACCCTCTTCCTAAGAGAAATTCTCTTAAATTCATTTTGTTTGTGTTTTGTATATTATATATCTATATGTGTATGTTTTTTCAGTGATTGAATGTAAGCTCCTTGAAGCTAAACCTTGCTTTGTTTTCATAGCCTTGTCCCGCAGTAGGCAATTGATAGATGCATATTGATAGATTTTATAGATAATGAGCCTGAGACTAAGAGAACTGCAGTGACTTGTGGTCACACAGCCAAGAAACATCAAAGATGGGATTTGAACCCAGTGCTCCCCAGCTGCAAATCTAGTTCTATATCCAAATGAAATAAAGTAGAAATGACTAAAATCCATGAAAACCAACAAATATTTAGATAAGGGAATACTTAAAAGACATTTCTTTTATTCCTCTTTTTTTTTTTTTTTTTTTAAAGTTCCAATATATGACTTCTTTGGATACATCTGGAATTCTTCTCACTACCGTATCTGCGGGCAAACATTTGTTTTCATTACTCCTGAAAGTCTGTAACAGTATTGATTTGGTCAAGTCGAAATCTTGTAATTAAGGATTTGGCCCACTACTCCCCAGGTCTTCTCTTCGCTTTGAAATGCAATAAAGTTGTCTTTTGGATTTTGATTTCTAAGGCATTTGTACTATGTCCTTGGATTTTCTGAGACAAAGAAATTCCCCGTAGCATGTGCTAAAAATGGTTATAAAGAAAGAAAGATTTAGCCATGAGCTTCCTTTTGATACAGTCAGAGATGCTGAAGGTATGACACAAGTGAGGGTGGGAAGAGGGGAACAAAGGGATGTCATGTTCAGAAAGAGAATGTGAACTAGAGTTAATGCTAAAAGGTGAAAGAAATAGCAATTTGGCCTGAAAGTTTCAAACAGAATGACAAGGGTTGCATGTATCCTTTACTGTACAACTCTTGAGACTGATCAATGGAAAAGTTAGGTTAAGTTTGAATTCAGTAGTAATACTAATTCCACTGGGAGCAGAAGCAATGAAAATACAGATAGCGAATGTGAAATGGGAGGCTGGATTTGTAACTCTTTAGCTGAGAAACTAATGAAGTAGAAACTTTCTATTTCGGCACAAATGACTTGATTATTTCTGCAAAATATACAGCAGAGGCAATGTGGTATCAGGCAATGAGTGGTAGATTTATAGGTCAGAAGACCTTGTTTTTAAATGCTTGGTTATATACTGGTAGAATTGCCAGATTTAGGCTTGGAGGCCCGGATTCAAAACCTGTTTTTGTTATTTAGCAGTCTTGTGACCCAGGATAAAGTAATAATCTTATTCTGTTTCATGCTACCCTTGGCTAAGGATGGATTGCAATTCCCAATGGCATGCATTAGCATACCAAAAAATTCTCACACAGTTGAAATTCTAGCTTCTTGGTTTGCATATATGTATTTTATCACTTTGTGCATTTCTAAATCTCATTTTATCCATGGTGGAAAATGAGGTGATTTTCCTGGGAGGGAGGAAGGGATGGAGCCAAGATGGCAGAGTAAAGGCAGAAAATGAGGTTTTCAGAGGGCAAAGTGTCCCTTGGTACGTTCCTAACTGGCATGGTACACTACCCCAGAGCCAGCTTTTTGGCAGAGTGGATAGAGACCTGGGTCTGGAGTCACAGAGATGCTAATTTCAAACTGCTGTGTAAAACTGGGCAAACCTCCATTGGCTATAATTTCCCTACCTACAAAAATTTAGGTATAATGGTCTCTATTTTCCAGGGCTATTGTGAGGATCAAGTAAGAACAATTTTTTAAAAGAAACTTATCTTCATCCAATAAGAAAAGGGTGAGAGAACCAATACAAACAGCACATTCTTTGCTCAAGCCATACGATATAGATGGGTTGGGGTGGTATATTGAGTGCAGTACTCAGATATAAAGCCATGGCTGTTTATTATGGTAATGATTGAGTCCCTTGTCACACAAGGGAGCTTGGAGACGTGGCTGCTTGAATCAATATGGTCTTTCCTCTGATTAGATATGTTTGTATACAGGACCCTTCTATCTAAGCTAACTAGAAACTAGAAGGTGAAATGGATAGAGAAACAGGTCTATGGTAATGGAGACTTGAATTAAATGATACATTAATTAGCTATGTATTCCTGGGCAAGTTGCTTGACTTATTTTTGCCTCAGTTTCCTTATTTGTGAAATGGGAATAATAATAGCACCTACCTCCCAAGGTAATTGTGAAAATCAAATGAGATAATTATAAAAATCATCCCCACATAGTAAACATTTTATAAATGTTAGTTCTTTGTGTTAGAATTATTATTATTTTAATGCTGCATCTGTGTTGAATATCCTTTCTCTGCTATGGCTGAGAAAACCTCCTCTTATTAATTGCTAAATCATCTTCCAGTGTCTTGTTTTATTTCAATATCAAACTTAGACTAAGGAACCACCTGAGTCAGATTTGGCAAGGCTAAATACATTTCAATGAAGAGAAATCATAGATTATTCAAAATGGTGTCCTATTTCTAAATCTCCAAATTTTCTAAATTAAATTTTAAATTTTTAAATGAATAAAAATCAATTTTCTATCCCTCCCAGTCCTACCCAATGGGGAAAAACTATGTATCAAATATTCATAGCCAATAAAAGTAAATTCCTATACTGATGATTTCTAATATATATGTATATGATATATACTATGTAAAATATGCTGTGCAATATTGTAATGTATATATAAATCAAAACATACATGCATATATATGTGTATATATATATATATATATGTGTGTGTGTGTGTGTGTGTGTGTATATATATATATATATATATATATATATATATATATATATATATATATATGTATACATAGGTGGATGGATGGATGTCTTATTCTGTATACTGAGTTTATCACTCCCTTCAGGAAGTAATTTGCTCCATCCTTTGGAATCATGTTTATTCAGTGCACAGATCAGAGTTCTTAAGTCTTTCAAAGTTATTGGTTATTATAGTACTTCTATCGTACATATCATTCTCTATATTCTGCTCACTTCACTCTGTATCAGCAAATCCTAAATGATGAACCACAACTAGCACATGGATAGTACAATATCAAGAGCAAGGTCACTTTTATTAGAGTAAAGAGATGTAGGTTCAATTCTGCCTCTTATAATCACTAATTATGTAACAGTGGCCAATTTACTAAACCTATCTGAGCTTCAGTTCTTTCATTTGTACAACAGAACAAGTAGGATTGTTTGGAGAACTAAAGTTTCTTAAGTAAATCAGTTACACCATTGCTTTCCCGTAAGTCCAAGCTCTAACCACTTCTGCATTGGTCTTGGTTGACTGGTAGCCTAGACCCAAGTGTATATGAGGGACAGGAGGCTAGGAATTATCCATAAAGGAGACATTTGAAGGTAATTGAGAACTAAGTAGAAATCATTCACTAATTATTTATTTTTAAATTCATTTTTTTGGTTAGTATTTATTGAATTTGCCAGTTAAAAAAAATGCTCAGTTCAGCATCAAGACCAACCAATAAGGGAGGATCTTTATTTCTCAGAATTGGATTAGTGAGTTTGTACTGTGTTTATGCAACTAGAAATAATGTGGTCCAGGGGCAGCTTGATGGTAAATAGTAAATAATAGTAAATAGAATAAATGGAGCATCAGCTCTGAAGTCAGGAGTTCAAATTTCCCCTTGAGCATTTAACACTTACTAGCTGTAAGACCCTGAGCAAATCACTTAACCCCAAATGCAAAGAAAGAAAGAAATAATGTGTTTCAATGGAAAAAGCAGTTTGTTCTGGAATGAAAAGACATGAGTTCAATTCCTAATACTGATATTTATCACCCGTAAAAATGGGTAAATCATTTAACCTTCAGAGGTCTGAGTTTCTTCATTTGTAAATTAGAGGAATTGAGCTAGATGACCTTTTGAGATCCCTCCTTACTCCATGAGAATACTCTTACTCTATGAAAGAGGCAGAAAAGGTTTTTTTTTTTTTTTTCTGGAGTCAAACAATTCTCCTTCCACATTTCTTCTCTTATTTTTCTTGAGATGAAATTTCAATAAGGCAAAAGGAAGCCCAAATTTTTTTTTATAATTTACCTTTGTACTTTTTTTTTTCCTTTCAGAAGGAAAAATAGATTGAGGGATACTTAAAGGGGCTCTAAATGGACAAGATCCTAGCCCTGATTGAAGAGGTTAAAGGAGATAGCCCAAGACACAAATGATTAACAAAGAAATTCCTGTCTTAAATGAAGAGGTCAAAGGAGATAGCCCAGGACACAAATGAGTAATAAAATTTTACATCCTTAAGAGAAATTTCTGTCTTATGCAAACTTCAAAGGATTTACAAGCCTCCTGAGGAACTTTTTTTGATATACAAACTTTTCTATATCCAAAGGAAGCAGAAAAGTCCTTTGCAAATACAAACTCTGTTTTATGATCCTGTTCGTGCCTAAAATGAACCTCCAAAATTCTATTCTTTGCACTAGGCCTATCTGGAAGCCTTTGTCCACCGACCCTGTGGTGTCCCTTTCCTAATCAGGGGTCCCTTTTCTAATCAATAAAGATTTTGTTTTAGCACAGCAATTGAGTAGGTGAATTCATTCTCTATGAATCCGGCCTTGGTACTTTGGAGGGAGGAGGAGAGAGAGAAACAGACAGCCAGGAAAGAACCACTGAACCATCTCTGCCTTAGTTTACCACCCTCTTCAATTGCCTTCTTCTTGATGACTGTACTAGTTGGGTTTAGCATAGCTAAAATATTTCTAAAAGATTTCTTTTGTTTTGTTCTTTTTTAGGAGAAGTTTCAGGCAATCTACTTTAGCTAACGACCAAGAAATTGTGCCTTTAAAATGAAAAAAATATCAGATGAGCACAAAATATTGAAATATTCTTATTATTGAGTTTTTACAACTTTGACTTAGGAGATTGTTGTGTTTCAATTTTTCTTCATTTCATTTTCTCTCAGCACCCTGGATTTTAACCTTAGGCATAGGTGGATAAACATAAGCCTTATTGCTATTAGTACCTATCGATTTTATTTGTTTACTACCAAATTTTATAGCTGCTTTTTCACTCTCCTTTTTTGGTGTGATAGACCTTTGGGGAATTCTCTGGGAATGTAACGCCCATTTATAACATTGGTCTTTTGGGAAATTAAGCTCTGGATAAGTCTACTTTGAATTTAACTCGCAATACTATGAATGCAAGTCCACTATTATTCAAATAAGCTGTGTCTCCATATAAAACATACAAATCCATCTTTCCTTCATTATTTCAGGATTGTAATTTCATCAAAAAGGTGCTTCTTTTTACCATATTGTAATTTCTCTCTGTATGTGTCTCAGAGTTGCTATGCTTAAACAATTCTCAATGTGGGTGAAATTCTTAAAACTTAGGCTAACCTTTGGTCAATCAAGAAGAAATCTAGCCCTGTACACAAATATGTCTCAGTTTGGGAAGACTTAGCAGAGCCAACCCTCCTCTGACAGGGCTTCTCATGATTCAGGGCCATCTCTAGATCATAATGAAGCAACAGAATTAGACACTGGTAGAGGCCCTCTATGTTCATAGAGCCAGAATGAATTAAAGAATTTCAGAGGGTCCAGGCTAAGTGTCTAAGTTGTTTTAATCAGATTGATAAGACCTTTTTTCCTTTAATTGTAAAGCTTAATGACTGATTATGGAATAATTGCCCAATTTCTCTCACAAAATGCTTTCATCTGGGCAATCAATTCCTCACAACACTTCTTCTGGACCACTGAAATAGCCACCCTCAAATCTCTCCCTTCCTCTCCTCCTCCATATGGCTTCTTAAGTAATTTTCTAAGGTATAATCTGACCCTGTTCCCTTCCACTCTATCCAGTTAATTCTAGAAGTACATTTTACTCTAGGGCCAAATGTAAAATCTCCTGTTTGGCATGTCAGACTCCTTCCTACCTGGCTTCTTTCTATATTTCTAGTCTTCTTATACATTAGCCCCGTCTCTATACTCTGCAGTCCAGCCAAGCTAGCCAGCTTGCTGCTTCACACATATAGCACTCCATCTTCCATCTCTTTGTACTGACTGGCACATGGGATGCAATCTCTTCTCTTTCCACCCATTAAAATGCCTGCCTTCCTTCAAGACTCAGTAAAATCTACTTGAAGCATGAGATACTTAAACTGGCATGATTTTCCCATTGTGGGTGCCTTGTGTGTAAATATTTATACATTGTCTTCTATATTAGCAAGGACTACTTTTTGCTTTTTTTTTCCTTCTGTACTACTGATACTTAGCACCAAAAATCCCAGCTTCTTACCCAAGATCACAGGGTATTAATTTGTTTCATTGCAATATTCATAATCAGGTGGCTACCTCTTTCCTGTTGGGATAAACTCCAAGTTAGAAACCAAAGAACTCTGGATGGGACAGACAGAGACACAGAAGAGAGAGAAGTCATTTTGGCTGGGGTTGAGAACTGGCATGGGGAGAATACTAGCAACTGAGGGGAAAAGGAAAGTCTCATTTATGAAGAGCTGACCCTTGGGGATTCCATAAGGTATAGATGATGGAGAACAGGTATCCCAATGCCAAATTCAGCAAGTGCTGCCTACCAAGAGTCTGGAGTAAGTTCAAAGAAACATAAAAGTTTGGAATTGTAAAGAACTCCAGAAGGTTACCTAGTCTAGAGCTTCTTCAACTTTTTCTACTTTCAACCCCTTTTCACCCAAGAAATTTTTATATAACTCTAGGTATACAGATATATGAAATAGGTATACAAATCAAATATTTACTGAAAAATCACAATTTCACTACTCCACATTCAGATACATGACCCCATCTGGGGTTGCAACCCACAGTTTAAGAAGCTTTGATCTAGTTAGATCTCTAATCAAAATGTAAATCCCCTTTCTGTACAGCAGCATTATAATAAGACTTAAAGGCTAAGGAAAATCCTGAGGGAAACCAGAGTCTTATGCTACCATATTGAACTCTTTTAATTGCATGTAAAACAAGAAGCTCTCACAATATAGAAACCTACTGGGAGAAATAGCCTCCACCTGAGAATAGGAAGAAGCACAAATCATCTGTCATATGGACATCTTTTGGAGTGATCCTGACAACGTCTTCAACAAGTTTACAGATGATGAGCCTATATCTCAATGTTTTTATTTCTTTGCAGAAATCAGTCATTTTATGTACCTGCAGTAACATAAAGGAATCAAATCAAGTTGATGACTTTTAAAAATCTGATCTCTATATAATAAAATGATAATAATAACTAAAATAGTAATAAGTCATATTAGTAATTGTATTGATACAATGTTTTAAAATTTTTAAATCTCTTTAACTATTTTACATCATTTAAGTATTTTTTATTGAGGCAAGCTTGACACTATTATCAAAACCATTCTGGAAATTCCTTATTGTCTTAGGGAGCTGCTTGTGGCTCAGAGACATTAAGAATTTACCCATAATCAAATGAGTGTCAACTGTTTGCATTTTTGTTTTTCTTCCCAGGTTATTTTTACCTTCTGAATCCAATTCTTCCTGTACAACAAGAGAACTATACGGTTCTGCACACATATATTATATCTAGGATATACTATAACATATGTAAAATGTATGGGACTGCCTGCCATCTAGAGGAGGGGGTGGAGGAAGGAGGGGAAAATTCGGAACAGAAGTGAGTGCAAGGAATAATGTTGTTAAAAATTCCCCATGCATATGTAATGTCAAAAAATGTTATAATTATAAAATTAATTTTAAAAATAATAAAACAATAAAAATAAAAAATCCAAGACACACACATAAAAGAATTTAACCATAATCATGTGGGTAATAAATGTCAAGAGACATGATTAGAACCCAGCTTTTTCTGACTCAGAATCCAGAATTCTCTTCATTATTTCATGCTGCTTCTTACTTAGACTTACTTGTGAGCAAAGTAGTCTAAAAACAGGAAAATGGATAGAGAAGCACTTTTGACTGAGGGAATCAAGTCTAGTTTTATGAACAATTATAAATGTAAGAGCCAAAGGGACCTCGGGAGCCATCTGATTAGCTCTCTTACTTTATAGATGCAAATATGTAGACCCTAGAAGTTTAACAGTCACACAGATAAGAAGCAACAGAACTTGAATTTGAACCCTTGTTTTCTGATATTATTGAATTAGGATTCTGGGTTGTCATCTTTCCATTTGAATTCTGACTGGGTGTTGGCAATATTTCAGTTGCTGCACTCCTAAGCAAAGGAAATGATGCAAGCAAATGAACCAGGATAGAAAAAGACACAGCATCTTTTAGAAGCAATGTGAGGGCTATTTGGTAGTATTATAGGTTATAAATGTCTGAGCAATGGGGGACACAACAAAAAATTATGTATTTCCACAATCAGTATTATTTTCTTACCAGGTAAATTTTTCTTAGGTCTAATGAAGATGTCTGATTCAACTTTGGTGGCCATTGCAATTCTACAAAGTGGAGTCGATAGCTGGGAAAGTTAAAGTAATTAGGTCCTTAGTGTGAAATTAGCTGCTAGAATGTAACTTAAAAAGGAAAAGAAAAAGAAAGTTTTGGAAAAAATAATTATATCCCATGAGTCTTTGCTTGGGGCTTAAACTATCCATCATCCAAGGGCAAAAAGAGGCCAATAGAGTAGGGGGGAAGAGATCATAATGATCAGTGCTAATGGTACCTCATTGACTGTCCATGTGCAGGAAAACCAGAGCATCCTCCGTCACAAATATAAACGTGATTAATGCATTTTAGGGAAGTGAGAATTTGAGAAGTTTTTTTTGGATAGTTTAAAAAAATGTTTATATACACACATATACATACATATGTATTTATATGTGTATGTATGTATATAAATATACATATACATGTATGTGTATGTATAAATACTGGCTTGGGCTAATGGTTTCCTAAATAGACTAGCCACCTTCAGGCTTCTTTTTTGCTCCATCACTATGTTTTACTTAATCCTGTAGTTCTATTTCACCTACCCATGAGACTACTCAAAAATTCTTCTTGTTCCCCCTTGGCTCACAGTTATCAACAAAGTTTATAGCTAGGGCTGGTAGCTCTTTTCAGCTTGAACACCATTTTTACTGCTCCCAAGCCAAGAATAAAACTGAGCAGAATGGTTGTTTGGTTGGAAATAAAGACTAACCTACCACTGCCGAGGAGGTCTAGGATTGGGGAGCTGTGCTAGCAATTACTCTTTAGGACGCCTTGGAATTGGCCAGGAAGAATTGAACTATAGAGTTGCACACAATGAAGCTATTTAGAGCCTTGTCTTCAATCAACCTCTGACATATAACTGACCCATTCTTGAGATTCCACAGAACTACCTAAGCATCCTGATGAGAAGGCTAATGATTAACGACTCACCTTTGAGGAGGACCTTAAGGTTTGCAAAATGCTCTCCTAACAACAATGCTGTGAGATAAGCTGTACAATAGTCATTATTCCCCATTTATAGATGGGGTCCCCAGGCTTAGAGAGGTCAGGACTTGCTTGACATCACACAAAAAGCACTATATTGTGCGACCTTCCTAGAGTCTGAGTCACAGAAGCTTGAGGTTGAAAAGGATTTCAAAAGTCATTTAGTCCAATCTTAACCAAAATCTGATTCTTTTTTCGGTGTGCATTATTATACTAAAAGTCCTAAGGGCTAAAGAAATCCATGAAGGGAACCTAAAGGTCTTATAACCATATCAAGCTTTCCATAATAAAATGCTCAACTGATATAATTTATGTAAAGTGGATTGAAAACTTGAAAGCATTATATCAATGTCAAAGATTATTATTCCTATTATAGTTAATATTATTACTTTATTTTTTACATCCTTTGTTACATAGCGATCAAATTTTTAAAGTTTTGGCCAAAGTCATTATCCTTTTGTGATTCTTTTATATTTACTTCAGGGACAAAAATGACTTTTTTTTGTAATGAAAATGCTAAATGCAGGGGTTCATCATCTCTGGAGTTGATGAAGGCATCCTCAGGATTATTTCAGAAGAAGAAAGATGATAGGGAAGATGTGATTTTTCCTGATCCCACATGATTTTGACTTCTCCCATTAAACCTCTATATTTTGAGAGATTCTCACTCTGAGTAGCTAAGAAGTTAAATGAGTTTAATATGGCAATGTTAAATATTGTTCTTGAATTTTTGTGAATCAATACTATATTTGAGTAATTATGGGCAATTGTTTCTTAACACTTTAGTTAGAACACAGGTTATCAGTTGAATTCTCAAGAATATTCATTTTGAGGTTTGTGCTTGTAGAATGGGCTCTATCATCTTTTGATATATATATATATATTATATGCATACTAATGATACTGATGCAGTATTATGTTGGTAAAAGTATATAATACATAGCTTTCTGTGAAAAAATATACATGAAACACTTTTAAGCTAATTGGCCTTATTAATATTTTCTCAGTCACATTTTAAAGTTTAGAAAATCAACAACATATGTGACTGAGAAAATATTAATAAGGCCAATTAAGCTTAAAAGTGTTTCATGTAATGCTGCACCAGTATCATTAGTATGCATTTTCTATTATGTCACTAACAACAAACTCTTAGATATTTTGGTAAAGAATCAAATCCTACTTCATAGCCCACAACAGTGGGCTATTTGGTGAAAGGAAATTACAAGTTTGAGGTTGAGAGATGGCAGGACAGCGGAACAGAATACAGACACACTCCAATATAGACTCCTTGTGTTAGTTGGGAAGTGCTTTTTTGTGAGTCTTTATCGAAGCAGAAACATTTACTTACTGCAAAACTTTAACATCATCATTGTCATCATAAGAACATATCAAGTTGTAATTTTAGAAACTTAAAAAAATCTGGATCTATCAATTTATGCAGACATTTTAAGGGAATAGTAAAGATGATATAAATCATAAACAACTTAGTATCTAATACCCAGAAGGACCGCACCAAATGGCCAGAATTTACACCAAAGAGGTGGTGTTCTTGAACCAGCTCTTGGAGGAGTTGTTCATTAACTTTTAATTGTAAGAATTTACACCTCAGAAATGAAGACTGTTCCACTGTCCTGCCATCTTTCAACCTCAAACTTGTAATTTCCTTTCACCAAATAGCCCACTGTTGTGGGCTATGAAGTAGGATTTGATTCTTTACCAAAATATCTAAGAGGTTGTTGTTAATGACGTAATAGAAAATGCTCTGGGCTAGAAGTCAGGGGATCAGAGGCTTTGAGAAAAAGTCTTGACTTCAAATGCTAGCTTCATTACTTCTTGAGAAACTCAGCTAACTTCTTCAGGATTCCATCTTCTTCATTTTACAAACTCGGATGCTGGGATTAAATTATCACTAAATGTTTACTTAAATATATCTTGTTTTCATTCCTGCATCCGTTATCACTTAGGAACTTTTTATCTTATAATAATGTGTGATGTTTTGACATCTGGGATTGGTTGATTTAACAACTGTCAGGACTCTGGCTTGGTGAGAGTCTTCTGCTCTTAGAATAGTGCCAAAATCCCTAAAAGCTGCAAGTTTTCATCGAGAATCAGGGCTCATAAATTAACAGTAACAATAACCAGAAGTTATATAATACTCTTAGATGCTATTGCTACACTCATTCTACAGATGAGGAATTGAGACAGATAGTGGACAAATGTGATCACACAGCTAGGAAGTGTCTGAGACTGAATTTAAATTTAGGTTTTACCAATTCCAGGTTGTTTTCCCCATGCTTAGTATAGTACTTGGAAGGTTGCTTAATTAATGCTTTCTGACTGACTAATGACTTTATCCTGGAAAGACTATATTTGGAATATTTTGTTCAGTTGCAGTGCCATATTTTAGAAAGGATGCTAATAATAAGCCAGAGGGCATCCAGGGGAGGGCAAAGAGAATGACAAAGGTCTTCAAAGGATGAGTTAAAAAGCAAAACTGGGTAACTGAAGCCTTAGGGGACATGGAATCATTGTCTTGTGGATAAAAGGGTTAAAATTATCCCACTTGGTATCAGGATAACTAGAAGAATTGGATAGAAGGTTAAAGGAGGAATATTTGTTTTTAATATAAAGAAAATTTATACACTTGATGGGATGCTTTATGAATATTACATTATCCCTTTGTAGAGGTCTTCAAATCAAAGGTAAGTGACTACTTGCAGGATGAGTTCTGGGGATTGGCCACTAAGGTCCCTTATAATCCTGAGATTTTGGATTTCTTGTGCCAAATTGGATCATTGGACTTAGTTTTATCTTAAATATAAATAAAATTAATCCTCATAAGCAAAGTAAGTGTCGAATTTAGCCTTGTTCCTGGTCATTTCTAAAATGATGGCCCTGCTGCTGGCTCACTCTAGTACTTGTCAGCATTGGGCATGTCCACCCTGTGGACCTCTCAGTCTGGCACATTGCCCATGTCCTTGTGCTATTGGCGAGTTCCTTTTAGACCCCAAGTTTTGTAGAGAGATCCAGGCTGCTCTTCATTCACTTCCTCACTCCATTCCTGGTTTCTAAACTTAAAAACCATGTCTCCGTGGCAGGTATGTTCCTTCTCTAATTCTAGATTTACCCTCAGGTGAACATGATATTAGGTTTATTAAACAACAGTACTTTTTTAAAAAAATAAAAAGAGTTGGGGGGGGGAGGCAGTGTGCTGTGTACATCAAGTAGTATAATTTTAAATATGAAAACCAAAGGATTTCTGGGATTTTTTTCTCTTCCCAGATTAAGACTTGCCAAAAACAAAACAAAACAAAACAAACAAACAAACAAACAAACAAAAAAAAAAACCCAAATGCCCCACTGGGGGCAAATCTCAGGAATGTAATGACTGACAATTCAAGGACATAGAATAAACTTGAAACATTTGAGTAAAACCAAAACTCTGATAGATTCCTTTTGTCCTAGATGGGACATAATGTGCTACAATGCCCAAATAATCTGTGATTTTTGCTGACTTGGGCACTCCTCCAGCAACACTCCTATCTACTTCTTTCCAAACTCGATGATACTTTTTCATGTTCTTCTCCTATTAGTTTGCAACATAAGGTCCAACCAATGGGCCAGGGGCCTTTCATTTTCTCTTGACATCCTAGGATACAATTTGAGCATAGAGGTGGACAAAATAAAATGGCAAAGCAATTATGGAAAAGTTTTCTACTTGAATATTAAAAAAACACTTTTATTCTTCAAATTAATTGGGTCCTATAAATGAAGGTATTTTCTTTTGGAAATCCTGGAGAAAATTTTTATAATATATGTTTATATAAAGGTAAAATCTTATAAAATATTGCAAGGATTATGAGTTAGTACTATTGTTAATCCGGAAAAAACTTTTAAAATATTAGAAACTCTAATTAGAAAATATCCCAATGGCTACAATGAAGTGGGGGAACAAACATATGAAGCTGGGATTTTTTTGGTTAAATGTTTAAAAAATAAGACTCAGAGAATCTCACAGTTTGAAAGAACCTCAATGATTTCCAACTTCTATTGAAGCAAGAATCCTTGTATGATTATTTCCAGCAAAATATAATATGCTTTAGGCTTGTAGTACATTATGTGTGAGAGATGCAACTACTTCCTAAAGTGACCAATTTAACTTTTGGGCAACTTACATAAAAAAGATTTTCAACCATTGTGCAGAAATCTAGCCCTTTCAAGTGCCACTTATTGCTTCCAACCTGCCATTTAAGGCAAAAGAAAACAAGTTTAATATCCCCCTAAGAACTCCTCATGTTCTTATATGTATCCCCCTGAGGCTTCTGTTTTCCAGACTAAACATGTTTCAAATGTCCCAGTCTTCAATATGGTTGCCACCCAGAATGCCCAATTATCAATAGGCATATTAATGTCCTATTTTAAATGAATCCAGAAGATTATATTGTGACCCACAGAATAAAAATTTTTCTTATATAAAATGAAACATGAACAATATAACATACTTAAGTAGAATATTCATTTTTAATATAACATGACATATGCCTGTTTCATAGCAAAATTCAGTTCTCCAATCCTTTGCAGCTCTTTTTCACATTTGCTATTGTCTAGTATTTCCAAAAAAACCCTTAATTTATATAATACCCAGTTAATTTGAGGAATAAAAACATTCTTAATATTAAAGTAGAAAACTTTTTGATATATTGATATTTTAATGATGTAATTTTATCATTATAAAATGATAAAGCTTCATTTTACCAGTGATCAAATGTTAAATAGTACATACAGGACTAAGACAAGATACCAAGGATATGCCATTTAGAGACCTCCTTCCAACCTTTAACTAGTCTCAGATTCAAAAAGTATATTCTTAATTCAGTAAGTTGGCATTTATTAAGTATCAATCTTGGCTATGAAAGAGCTCACATTCTAACAGAATGAATTCCCTGTATTTTGGAGCTTGGTACTTTAACAATTCTGTACTCTTTCTTATACTATACTTCTCCTACACTATAGGAAAATATAATCATCTATAAAGTGAGAGAAATATAGTTTTCTTAATGGAAATGCAGTTCCTTCTGCTTGATTACTAAACATGCTGGACTTCCAGCCCTTTCCATATGCTTTGTGGATAAAATTTTTGTATATGTGATATCTTCCCCAATTACTAAGAGCTGGGATATTCTATAAGTACTTTAAGGTTTGCAAAGGACTTTATAGACATCATCTCATTTTATCCTTGTACAAACTCTAAGAAATAGATATTGTTATTACCTCCATTTTATATCTAAGGAGACTGAGGAAGACAGTTGTTGAGTATTTAGGTTGGATTTGAATTCAAGTTTTCCTAAACGCAAGTCCAACATTTTTTCCCACTACAGGGGTTGTCAACTTATTTTCCTAACCCCTAGCATGTAGTCAGTTCTTGAAATAGTTTTCAACCTTTTCATCTATTCACTCACCCATCCACCCACTTATCCATCCATCCATCCATTTATTCAACTATATTATTTCCAAACTTTAAAAAATTATATCATTGAAATTTTAACTTAGAAAAGGATAACAATCATAGCTATCATTTTATTGCACATAGAAATGTAAAAGGCAATATAATCCCAATAGTTATGGAATGTAAAGAGTTTGAGCATTCTCATCTTCATGTTTTTAGGAGAGAAGGATCTAGTTATGTCAAGTGATTAGATTAAAGGCTGTATTTTTCTCTCCTAGGAACTAGTAATCTGTAAAAGTAAGAAGTATCATACACTATCAGTTTCAATCATTCTTTTGGTTTTGCTCACTTCTTTTAAGGAAATGAACCTATTGGTAAGACTGTTCAGATATTTGCAGGTATCTGTTTTATGCAAACAAAATTTAATACATTTTTAAAGAATAAATACTACTCTCTAATATTCTAATATAATAATTGGCAGCAATAGAACATTATATATAGTAACTACCATACTGTTCAAAGAATAATTGTGAATGATTAAACTATTCTTATTAATATGAACATTCAAAGCAACTATGAAGGACTTATGAAGGAAATTGCTATGTATCTCCAGAGAGAGAACAGTATATCAAAGTATATATTGTATGGTTCAGTATACAAACACATATACACATATATAATATGTATGTATATATATGTGTACACATACATGCATCCACATTTATATATTAAATGCTAGTTTTCTTTAATGTAGAATTGGGAGAGAGGAAGATAATGGAACGTAAAATGTAAAACAAAATAAAGGAAGTATTAAAGAACAGAGAATATGTATTCTTATGGGGTTATTGAGAAAATTGAATGAAAATAATGTATGCATAAATATTTTGTAACTGTTAGTACTATCAACATATGAATGATCATAACTGCCTCCATTCTTTAACTTTAGATATGATGATGTATATTTGTTTATAAATATTAAAGTGCCTGTATTAAAAGAAAAACATGAGGAGAAAAATTTTTGATCTCTCTCAAAGAAAAATATTATTAGTCTCATATTTCCCTATTTGTAAAATCTGAATTATAATGAATGTAATTTCTATTCTTCAGTAAGATTACTCCATGAAATAGAAATTTTCAACAAGGAGAATTAGAATACCATATGTTATGGCACCTCTCCTCCTCTTGACTTCATAGGTGACCTTAAGAAAATCATTTAACTGCACTGGGCCTTAGTTGCTTCATTTGTAAAATGAGTAGTTCAGAGTAGATTACCTCTGATGTTCCTTTCAGCATCAAATATATGAACTTGTGGCCTACCTTGCAAAGAATCCTTGTCCTCCAGCCTCTTCCCTCAATCTTCCGACTTCTACATGATTGCCAATCTAACTTTTTCATAGGCCTATACTTTTAACCCCTCCAACTCAAAACTTTTATTGACTCTGTTGGGTAAAGGATAAAATTCAGAGCTTTTAACCTGGCTTTCCAAATTTTGAGTCTAGGAGTTATTTATAACTTTAATCTCTTTGATAAATATTTATTGACTTGAATGTTTGAACACTCAAATTCTATGAGATCATGTTTATGTGAGGTTGACCATATTTTTTGGGGGGGAAGGGATATATAGCAGCAGTGAAGTATTATTCCTTTTTTAATGATCACTTGAAATGGGATTATTCTATCCATTCATTCATTCAGCACAAATTATGACATACATTGTATAATGAATAAAATTAATCCAAATTAAGAATGGGTTTAACAGGATTGATCAAATATATTAACATCAAAGGTGCTTCAAAAATTAGAATGAGCTGTTTTAATATATTGGGGTCCATAACTATAGAGATTTTAAAAGCAAAGGCTGGATGATCATGTATTGGTAGTGCTATAGATGGCAGTTGTGTTTGGATATGGGGTGGTTTCGGAGGCCTTTGAGGTCATTTCTTATTTTGAGATTATGATCTATAATCTAGGCTATGTATTTCTATTTTATCTACAAAAATCACATGGAAAAACTGACAAATGCTTTATGAGAATTTATGTAAGCCGTGTTTACATGATCATCTTCATCTTCTAGGCTAGTAATCCTGATAAAAAAATGAAGTAAGGTTAGTTTGCCATAATTTGCTCTTTTAGCAATCAGCCTTTAGTTATCTCCACTTAGCTTCTTAAGACTCTGGTAGTATCCCTTTAACACTGTATTATATAATCTTGCCAGGAATATACAGCTGTCATAAGCAGATTATATCTGACTCTTTTGAAAATCAAGACAGCATTTGTACCATTGCACATTTCCTTTTTTGTTTTTTCTTTTTTTTTCCCCACAAGCCTTCAAAAAGCACTAAAAGAGTGATCCAATAATCATAGCTTATAATACTTTAGTAATTTGGGATTTAGTTCATCTGGATCTAATTTGATGATTTGAATTATTTGAGGTCAGTTAGAAGATATTTCATTATCTTCTCACTCATGCTGCTTTTTTTACTTCTTGTTCACCATATTTTATCTTCTGTAATCCTAATATCTTCCTTTCAAGAGAAAAGAAAAATAAAACCAGTAGCTCTGTTTCTGACTTCTATTTATTATAATCAAGCACCAGTCTTATGTAGTGGTATAGTTTTTATCCCTTCTTTGGTACTTCTACTTCTTTCAATTTAGTGTTTCTTAAAAAGTCATTCACTGCCAGACTCAGCTCATTCTAGATTTTGGTAATTTAATACTATTCTTATGGAAAATGCAACTTTTTCTTTCTTATTTGAAACTAGCTAACCCAATCCAACAAACACTAATTAAGTTCCTGCTATGTACTAGGTACTGGGACACAATTAATTCAAAGTCAGTCCCTGATCTCAAGGAGCTTGCAATCTAAGTATAAAAGAGAACACACAAAAGGAGGGGGAACAATGTGTGTGTGTGTGTATGTGTGTGTGTGTGTGTGTGTGTGTGTGTGTATGTCTGGGCACATGTGTGCTGGCACCTGGCCTGGGACCATCTTGTTCTGTGATACTGAGAAGCAAATGCACCACAGAGTGAATCAAATATTCCAATTCCCATCCTCTGTAAAGAAAGTAATGCTACCTTTTCCTTAGTAGCAATCCCAGTGATCTTTTGTTTCCATTTTCTATTCATGCATTTTAAAAATGGGAGTTAGTTGATGAGTTTTTATTGCAACCACATCATTTCTTGAGGCAGCTGCCCTCTTTTCTTCAAATCAAAAGAATTTGTTTATATTCTTAAAATTTCATTCTTGAAAGATTATTATACCTCTCTTTCTGACTTTTACTGCAAAATATTAATTGACCAAATTCTCCCTACTCTTTCTCTGAGCCTTTGACATTTCACTTAAAAATATAGGATATATATAATACAGTGACCAGAGTCTTCTCCTTCTTCTCGTTCTCTTCCTCCTCCTTTTCTTCTTCCTCTTCCTTTCCTTTTCCTCCTTCCCTCTCTCCTCTTACTTCCTTTGATTTGAAGGTCAGCAGCCAATTTTTTTTTTGATTGGTCAGTATCAAATTCAGAATATCAGATTCTCCTGTCACTTCCTTTGAAAAAAAATTAAATTATTATTTAAATCAAATCAGGACATTATTAGTTGCCTGTTTTTTGAAGAGAAGAAATATTATAATAGATATTTGGATGTTGAAAGGGTTTCTCAGCATTCAGATCATATTTCCTTGTTTCCAAATTCCTTGCCTAATTTCTGATGGCTCTTTTCTGAGTTATTGTCTCTGGTAGATTATTGGCCTTGTATTCTACTATTCTTTCTTTACTAGACTTTCTATTTTTTATTATAGTGTATTATTTATCAGATATATGTGAACAGTTTTCTTTCTCCCTTCTCCCTACCCACTTTTAAGTTTAAAACTCATGATCAGATGTGGAAGATGCTGGGCAAAATATATTTTCTTACTCCTTCCTTATTTCTATTCCTTTTCCTCCCTCTTTCTTTTCCTTCTTTCTTACTTCCTCTCTCTCCTCCTTCTTTTAAATGTGCTGTTTGGTCAACTTCATTCTTGGCCAAGTACTCCTTATTCCTTTAAGTTGTGGTTCAGGAGTCCAAATTCTATTCACAATCTTCTTAGCCAATTACTCAAAGTCAAAACCTACCTCTTTTCTGAATCCCCTATCTTTAATCACCAGCAATGATGAAAATACCTTCATTGCCTTTAAGGTATTCATGTTTTTGTTTTATTTTTATTCATAATCCTCAGCACCGTTTTCTAAGTTTGGATAATATATTTTATCTCCATATGAATCACCAAGAGCATATAGTAATGTTTGTCCATTCTCAGATGTCTATCAGTTATATTCCAGCTGATTATTTTTTGAGGATGTCAGACCGCTCTGTCAACAAATAGCTTCTTGGGTGCCTCTGAACAAGGTTCATCTCTATTCATTTCTTCTAGATGACCTGTCTCTGAAATCATTTGCTAGAGCTTCCTTTTGAGAAAGATCTGCCTCATGCATAATGCTTACCCTTTTCTTCTTCCTTTATTTTCTGTCACATTCTACTTTTCCATCTGGTCACCCTTGTAAGTCACCCCACCATACATATATACCTCTTACCATTCTTTCCTTTCTTTGTTTCTTTTTAAAGGATATTCCTTTTCTTTGTTCCTGGTAACCTGAAAACTTAAACATCAGGCATCCAATTTATTTCCCTAATGGTTCTCTTCATGTTTCCTGGGATCAAATTATCATTAGTAATGTACCACGGCATTAAAACAAATTTCTGGCATGGGGTCTGGTTTTTAACCTTGGTTCTTTACATGAAGATCTGTGTGGGAGCTGTGCACGTTGGCAACAGAAACTGTGAGAACAGCAGCTTCCAGAGTGACACGTTGATTTCTATGACCACAAACTCCTTAGTATCAATTACTAAGGACAGCTTGCTACATTAACAGAGACAAGGAACAATTATGAAGGAAAGAAAGGAGCCAGGTCAATAAACAAGACCCTGGAGGCCATTAATGTGCAAAGGATCCTGTGGTTTGTTAGTGTGGGTGTGGGAACGAGAAAGGAAATATGCGAAATAGCAAATGGTATTCCTGCTGTCTCTTGTTAATTACTGGAAATTATGAAAGCACAAAGAATTTTCTCAGGTAACCAGGCACTGAGCAAGTGATGACTATTCTCAAGAACTCAGTGATTTTCTAGCTCTAGCAACTGGGGGCGTGGTGATCCTTTTTGAATAGCTTGGAACTTTTGGTCCCAAAAGTTTCCTTGGAACACTAAAAGCCTAGGTAACCTGCCTGGAACCTTGCCATCAGTTCCCCTACTGGATACTCAGGACATCTAGATGCCCCCTTTTACCCTACAGCAGAAATATCTTGCCGTCTTTTCCAACTGGAATACAAGCTTCTCAAGAGCAAGGACTACATTGCCTTCGCTCCTTGCATTTCCAGTTCTTTACATGGTGTTTAGTACATGGTATGATCTTAATAAGACATTTTTCACTGATTCATTGGTTCATGTTACCCAACCGGAAAATTGGAGGCAATTCTTCTAACTCCTAACTTGGTCCTTTAGTCACTGAAGATGTAGTACGTGCACCTAAATATATTATTGTTCAGACGTTTCAGTCACACCTGATTTTTTGTGAACCCATTTTTTTTTTTTTTTGTAAAGATACTAGAGTGGTTTACCATTCCTTCTCCAGATCATTTTTCAAATGAGGAAACTGAGGCAAAAAGGTTAAGTGGCTAGATAGCTAGTGTCTGGAGATCAGATTTGAATTTGGGGAGATGAATCTTCCTTCCTTCAGGGATGGCACTCGATGGGCTACCAAACTGCCACTATATGTGTATATATGTATTTATGAGTGTGTATATATATATATATATATATATATATATATATATATGAGAAGTCATAAATACAATATACATCTCCTGCATATGTTTATACTTACCATCAGTCCTCTATATCTGAAATATGATGGGTCTAGGCACAGTAGGTTCCCCCTCACTGCAGGTTTTCAAGCAGAGAATAGATGATCACTTGATAAATATTTGTACAGGGAAATATCAGATAGGGGTTGGGCGAGATGTACATTCCAACTCTATAATCCTGTGATAGAGAGGATCTTTTTTAAAATGTCATGCAGTTCTGACATTCTAATGTAGTATATAGTCTTACATTGAACACTTCATGTATTCATTCTAACCAAAGAGGCAAGAATGATCAAGAAATTGAGGAAGCAATCTTCAAAATATAGTGAGAATGGATTATATTCACATCATTTTCCAAATCTCATTACAGTCAGTGACATGAAAACGCATATACATTGTATAATTTTTCTTTCAGTGGATTGTCTTAGCTCTTAAAATATGCTACAAAAATGTCAATGCTTTAGAGGGTTTACAAATTTTCTTTCTTTCTCTTTCTTCTTTTCTTCCTTCCTTTTCTTTTTTCCTTCTTTCTTTTCTTTCTTATTTCCCTCTCTCCTTCTTTCCTTCCCCTTTTCCTTCTCTCCTTCCTTCCTTCCTTCTTTGTTCCTTCCCTCCCTGTTCCTTCCTTCCTTCTTTCCTTCCTTTTCTTTTTCACTCCTCCCTTCCTTCCTTTTATTACTTTCTTCCTTTTCTTCTTTCCTTCCATTCCTCCTTCCTCCCTCCTCCCGTTTTCTCTCCCTCATTCCCCCCTCTTCCTTCCTCCCTTCCTCCCTTCCTTCCTCCCTCCCTTCTTTCCTCCCTCGCTTCCTCCCTTCCTTCCTTCCTCCCTCCCTTCCTCCCTTCCTTCCTTCCTCCCTCCCTCTCTCCCTTCTTTCCTCCCTTCCTTCCTTCCTTCCTTCCTTCCTTCTTTCCTTCCTTCCTTCCTTCTTCTCTCCTCTTCTTCCTCCTCTTTTCTTCTACTATTCCCCCTCCCTCCCATTCTCTTCCTTTCCCTTCCTTAAAAACAAAACAAAACAAAACAAAACTATTCCATAGTTTGACATTTCTACTCAACTTCTTTATAGTTTCTCTAACTTCTGTAGGAGGAAGAAAATTGTTGGCTAATTAAAAGGGCAGCTGATTAGATAAAGAAATGATATACACACTTTTCTTTGGAATTTTAATGAAGCGCTTTGAGAAGACAGAGTTCAGAAAGTTCGAAGAGAATGACCCATAATTTATCCTCTGTAACATTAAATAAGAAAAATATTTATCAGTGGTTACCTCATCATTATTTAATTTTCACATAAAACTTGTCCTCAATCTAGTCACTATCTTTATAACCTTTCTACATAATTTTGTGTTTGTAGTAACATTTCAAATGAACAGACAAGGGCATGAATTCTGTTTTGATTGTGCCCTGGTAAAGATGATTTAAAGATAATTCTGTGAAGAGAACAAAGGAAGTTTACTGTTGAAAGTAATTCAGAATGATTTTTGTCCAAATGCTTTTGTGGATTTTTAGTATGATGCGTGTTAGTTTAAATGCCAATGTTCCAGATGCCTCAAAATTCCGGTTAATTTCAGTTTACACTATTAAATGTATTAATTAATGTAAAAACAACTTTTTTTCAAATGAGCCAATATAGCAAACCAAATAAAAGAGGTATGTAAATTCTTTTGAATAAATCAAACCTTTAGCCTTTTAATACAATTGAAAATTAAGAGTGTTTTAAAGTAATCATTGTTATAAGGAAATTGTCTGAGAATCAAGAAAATAATCTGTGCATTGGATACCTACTGAAGCTATCTTTTATTTGATTAGCTGGTTAATCCAATGAGCAAAAGAGATAATGCTATTGACTTTACCATTTTACATAATAGATATACCCTGAAGTCTTCCTTAAATGTCTGTTGGGATATGATATTTACTGAAGATTGGAAAGAATCACCATAGAAAATGTTGGGACTTTTGTAGTCACTGGGGAAGTATGCTAACTTTAGGTTGGAGATTCAGTGACTTTGTAAGGATGGGTCCACACAGGGTGACCTGCTTTTTGGTATCTCACCTTACATTCTAGCAGAAACATTGAGTAAATTCAAATTTTGAGTTATGGAATGTTAAAAGAATATTGGTAATTTGTATTAGTTCCTTATGAGCAGACTTTCTAATATTTAAAAAAATGATAGTGAGAATGGGGATAAGAAATAACAGAATTACAGACTATTTTAGCAATGGATGGAATCTCAAAAGACCACCAGATCCAGTTGCACCTGAAGAAAAATCTGCTGTATGATACCCAAGTAATTGTAAAGACATGAACTAGATGGCATTTTAGGCCTTCTTCAACTTAATTTTTCTTTATTCTTAAATTCATTTTAAAAGTGGCAAAGCTTTAGGATTATAGCATGCCCTGGAGGATTCCATGGATGAGTAATACATTAAAGGAAAGAGAAAAGTATTTTTTGCATTAATTGCCAACACCAGGGAAGAATCTGTCATAGAGATAATATCAAGTATGTTTTCTTCATTGTCTTCTCACACCCTTCCATACAAATCACTTAATAAATATTTGTTGAATTTAATTAGTAGACTGTCATTCTAGGGTATTGAACCACACCCATGCTTAGAGGTTATTGCCAATTGAACTTAGAATAAATGTTCTTAACACAGGGAGTACAAAATAAGCATTGACTAAGCAAAGAAACCATCTGAATTAATTGGATTAGTGGTGAATGCACATGATAGCTCTACCTCAGTGAGTTCACATCTGTCAGTGCATGCTTCTGTGGGGAGACTGGAAGCTGTACAGTCAAAAAAAATAAGAATGACTGAATGAATGATTGAAAGTCACAATGTTTAAGTCAAAGCTTCCTAACTGTGGCTTGTGACCCCATACAAGGTCATGTAACTGAATGTAGGGGAGTCACAAAAAAATTGGTAACAGTAAAAGGTATCAAATATTTCACCAAAATTTAATTTTTATGTAAAAATAAAGAAGCACATCCATTTTGTTAGTATGCATATTTTCTTTTGTCTTTAATAAATGGTGAACTTATCTGTATAGCAAAGAATTATTTTAAAATAAATTTCATTATGATTATTAGTAAATGCTTGATTTTCATGTCTATTTGATAAACCTATATACCAGGGATCACATCAAAATTTCTTGGACAAAAAGGAATATAAGTGGAAAAAGTATAAGAAGCCCTGGTTTAGCTTAGCAAACTGATTAGAGAGGATGAATATATAGCATAAGTAGACACTACTCCGACTAACAGTGGGAAGTAAATTAAATATATGGAAGTAAATAAAATATATGATTGTAGATGCACCAGCATGAATTGAATTGAATTTTACCTGAAAATGGAGAGAGGAGCTAGAAATGTTTCATGGAAGAAATGGCTTTAAAAGGAGGGAAAGATTTCTTTTTTTTTTTTTTTTAAGAGAGGAACAGAGTTTATTCCTCACATGGGGAGTATTATTAGCAACAAAAATTTAAAGGCAGCATGAGAAAAGATTAATCTAGTTTGGTTGAAATATAGATTTTGTGGAAGCTAATAGGATAGACTGAGCAGGAAGAGTGAAATATGGATAGATTATGGATGGACTTGCATTCAAATTTTAGCAGTGGGGAATCGCAGGTTTTGAGTAAAAAAATGACATAAGTGAATGAATTTAAAATCAATTTGTGAAGCATTCACAATAAATGAAAGCAAATTTATTATGTGTTTATTCTGTGTATCCCAGGCATTGTGGTAAGCATTAGGGGTAGAAGAAAAATTTTTTAAAAAGATGGTCCCCTGCTTTCAAAAAGTTTGCATTGTGATAGGAAAAGATAACATATATGAAGAAATGTTTAGGGGTAAAAAAGTCAGAAGAATGGTGACTGAAGTCACAGGCCAAAGGACTAAAACATTCTGTCCAGGAATGAGGATGGCCTTGATTTGATGATTGATTACTACTATCACAAGGATTAGAATGAGACAAGGGAGAGAGAAGGGTATGTTTGCCCTTCTTGGTCGTGAAGATGGATAAGAAGTAGTGTGATGTATCTAGGTCCAGGCTAGACGTGGTGAATGCTGAAAATCAGAAGCTAGGCCCTAGTATGGCACCTTCAAACTGAAGGCTGGAATTCAGGAGAAAGCAACATGGTGGATTTGATGTCAGCAGTACAGTAAGAAGGTTAAGCATGTCCAGCTGCCTGATCCTGATAAAACCAATTTACACTTCAACGTGAAAAGGGGGCTCATTTCTTTGAAAGGCAGGGTTATCATTTTTGGTTTTGTTTTTGTACCTTAAGAGTTTAGCTAAGTGACTAACATATAAGAGGTTGTTAGCATTTATTGATTGCCTAATATGGATAAGTCATTTAATGACAGAATATATATTTGCATGTCTTAATTGTTATATTTTTATTTAGTTTTTTCTAAATTTTCTCCATGTGTTTCTTGCTACCACAAAACAATATTTAAATATTCTCGAGAATAAAATAAGAATACTGCCAGTGAATGCTGGCACATGGCATGGAAAAAAGAAATTTCTCATGCTTTAGCAGAAGAACCTAATTCCAGCAGAATACCTATTCTATAAATTATAGATGACTCAGAAGTGTATGTCCTTGTCCATCTCTGCTTTTTACAAATCTTTAAAAATAATACATTTTAGAAACGCAACTTGCAACAAATACCTCAAAATTTGGAAGAAATCTTAGAGATCATCTCATCTAACCTTTATCTGAACAACCTTTGTTTTCATCTAAGTGGAGATGAGCTACAGCCTGAGGCAACCCATCCTACTTTTAATCAGGACAGTCAATAAACATTTATTAAGCACTTACTATGTGTCAGAGCTGCTGAGGATAGAAGGCTGGAGTTTGACTCCGGAAGATTCATTTTTCTGAGTGCAAATTTGACCTTGGATACTTACTAGCTGTGTGACCTTAAGCAATCACTTAATCCTGTTTGCCTCAGTTTCCTCCTCTGTAAAATGATCTAGAGAAGAAAATAGCAAACCACTCTAGAATCTTTGCCAAGAAAACCCAAAATGGGATCACATTTTCCATACTTTGCTCTGTGTTTTCCCCATTAGGGGCCAAGCGAGCCTATTCCTCTTCCCTGTGACAATCCTTCAAAATAGCTAATGAGAGTTTTCATGTTCCCATCAAGTCTTTTCTTCTCTAAGCTAAACATCTCCAATTTCTTCAGCCAATTCTCAGAAACATGACTTTAAAGTCCTTGTCCTTGGGATGCTTCTTGAACCCACAGTAGCAGAAAGTACAGATATGTACTCATGTAGCATGATCCTGAGACCTTCATTACTCTGGCCACTCTTCCCTGGAAACTCTTTTGCTCATCAATGTCATTCCTAAAATATGGCCCTCAGAATTAAATGCCAGATGTTATGACTAGGACAAAGTTGGAGGCAGGATTAATTGTGTCACTATTCCAGAATATTTTTATTTCTCATAATGCAGCCTGCTACATTAAATTTGAAGGCTGTCATATTCTCTTGTCAGTTTATGACAAGTGTGGTCCTCTAAGAATGACCCAATGTGAACTTGTGAAGTTGTTTTTTAACCAAGTACATGAACACACTGAGCCCTATTAAATTCATCATATCTATTTAGTCCAATTTTCTATCCTAATGAGATCATTGTGGATGTTGGTTCTACTACCCAATATGTTATCTATCTCTCCCAGCTTGCCAATTTGGCAAGTAAGGATAAGTATGTCATGTTTCCCTTTGTCTCAGTTGTGATAAAAATGTTAAATATCACAGATTTCTGGAGTTCTTACACTACTGACTTCCCTCCAAATTGAAATCAAGCAGTTAATGACAATTCTCTGGGTTCAAATATTTGAGTAGCTTTTTTGAGATCTATCCCAGATCTCTCCAATGATATTACAAAACACTATGAAAAGTTCTTTGTTGTCCTAAGTAAACTTTATACCAACCCTCTGAACTACCAATCTAATAATGTTGTCAAAATAGGATTGCTAGTAGTCTATTTTTTTTTTAAATATTATTTATGCCTTTTTTATATCTCAATTGCTTCCTTCTAGATGTACACTGATTCCTCTTCCCCAAAACAAGGAATCTTCCCTTGTAGCAAAGCAAAACCAACTGACCAGGGGATCATTCCCATGATGCAACATTACACACCTATTGTCCTTTATCTTTCCAACAAAAGCAAGGAGATTCATTTCTTCTTCTTCTTGGTAAACAAGATTGAACACTATAATTGCACAGTATTGAGCTTTTTGTTTTTTAAAAAAATAATTTTTCATTGTAGTCATAGTTTTATTTTTCTAGTCTGAACTCTCCATCAGTTCATTTAAAAAAAAAAAAAAAAAAACTTTTCACATGTTCCTTAATTTCTCTTTGTAGTCATTTCATAGGGTGTTAATGCTATTTCATGGTACTCATATGCCACGATTTGTTCATTCATTTTGCAACTGGTAAACACTACTTTGGTTTCATTTTAAAAAAATAAAAAATGTTGGTATTAGTATTTTGGTATTTGACCTTCTTTGTCTATGTGCTGAGGAATGGGATCTCTGAGTCAAATCATAAGAAAACTTTTCTGACTTTTTTCACATAATACTAAATTTCATTTCTGAATTCACAATTCTACCAACAATTTCTTAGTATTCTTGTCTTTCTTCAACTTGGACAATTTATTAATTGTGACATAAAAGCTCAGAGTTGTTTAAATTTTTTTTGTTATTAGTAATAATTTAGTTTTATTTTATGTGGTTCTGATAGTTTGCAATTCTTTTAAAATTCTTTAATTCTTCTTCATTTATACATTGGGAAATAATTCTTGGTCTCTTTCTCCCTCTCTCTCTCTCTCTCACACACACACATATACATACATATTATACATATATATATAATATGTATGTATATGTGTGTGAATATATATATGTATATATATACACACACATATATATATTAATTCCTTTATATCTTTGATGTCAAAATTTATCAATTAAAAGCTTCATCAATTCTATGTTTTTAAAATAGAATAATTGCTCCCTCTTTTTTCTTTCTCTTCTAATTTCAAGAATTAATCTTTTGTGATGATTTTGTATTTTGCCAATCTTTTGACATCTTTTCCTTTTCTGCAATCTTTATAACTCATTGATGGTGGATCAGCAATTAATCTACTACTTCTTTCATTCCCCTAGATAGAGTTTGTCTTATCTTTGTGATAAACTCATCAATCAAAAGGTCTTTTTCTCATTTTTCTTTTCTTTGTCTTCAGCTCCTTATTTGCCTTTTTTTTTTTTTTTTTTTTTTTTGGTTCAGTTGTTGACAATCCAAAGATCATTTTCTGTCGCAAAGAAAATTTAACCAAAATAGGATAGAGTATTTCTGCCTCCTGTTTATCATCTATTATAATTATCTCTCTTCATTACCCTTCATCTCTAATCATTTGAGAAATCTTGTGGATATTCCCCCATTAGTTTCTTTCACATCCATCCCTTTCTCTAAACTTCTACCACAGGTCTTCTTATTCATCCCCTTAGCTTGTCTCAACTAGGCTATGAGAACTGGCTTCTAATTGCTCATTCTTGCTCCAAGCTATCTTTTTTTTCAATTAATCTTCTTTATTGTTTTTGAGTTAATCTTTATAATGAAGCCCTTTAAACAAGTCATTTCTCTTCTCAAATGTCATCAATGGTTTCCCAATAGAACTTCCGACCTTTGGATTTCTAGAGGCCATTTAAGGCACCCGAAAATTTAACTTCAAGCTATACACACAGCCTAATCTCGTATTACTCTCCCTCTTGTATTAGTTCCTATTGCCCATTTGTGCGGGTCTTTTATCTCTGAACTTTATAATTTTCAGTTCTTCAAACATATAATTACATACATATATATATTCACCCTGCCTAGAGTGCCTTCTCCCACTTTTCTGATTTATTGTCTACTCAGAGATCTATCCAAAATACTGACTTCAATTGAAAAAAAAAGAAAAAAAAAAACTTTTTTTAGAAATTGTTTCCTGTACTAATTTTTTAACTACTTGTTACCTGTGTAATATTGGGAAAGTCCCTCAACCTCTTGGACCTATTTCTCAGCTTACATAAGGGATCATAAGAGGTCAGACTAAAGATCCTCTAAAATCCCAATATGCTTTAAGCCTATTAGTATTGGACCTGAATTAGGAGTCCAACTTCTGACACGAGTAGTGTGATTTAGGAAGTTACCTGATATTGCTAAGCTTCAATTTCCTTCAATTGCTAAATTCAAATAATGTTATTTGAAGTACCTACAGCACAGAGTTGTTGTGAAGCTAAAATATGATTAACATATGTAAAGAACACTGTGTACTTTATAGATCAGTCAATACAATTCTACACACTCTTCTGGCACAGAGAAGGAGCTTAATATTTCTTAACAGATTTATTGCTTGTTATATTGGTTATTGATGTTCTCTAACGCCAATCAAAAATCATAAAAAATAAGATTTTTCTCCAGGAGACTAGTAAGAATCAAGAGCAAACATTTGCCATATTTGGCATACAAACCAGTCATATCCATTTAATTAATTAAATATATCTATATAATATATAATAATTAATTTATTGTTGTTATTTTATATTATATTTAATATATTAAATAATATTAATATTGATATGTTAATATTAAATTATATACAAAATTATATTTATGTGCAAATATAATATATAACAATAGTAACTTAACTATATATGTACATATGTGTATATATAAGTGTATGTGTATATGCACATGTATATTTACACATATAGATATATACATAGACACATATGTGTATGTATGTGTACATACATAGACATTGATATCTCTCTCTAAATATATGTATAAATATATGGGCTTTTCATCAGACTATTATAACTTTTGAAACTAAAGGAAGTTTAGACATGACCCTTTAAGCCCTAATGGTAAATCGATATTCTAAAAATTTTGTTCTTTGTTGTGAAATCCAAGTTTATTGAAGATATAGCTTTAAGAAAGGGCTTTGAAAATGCTCCAAATCACTATTGATCAGGTAAATGTAAATTAAGACAACTCTGAGATACCACTACACACCTGTCAGATTGGCTAAGATGACAGGAACAAATAATGATGAATGTTGGAGGGGATGTGGGAAAACTGGGACACTGATGCATTGTTGGTGGAGTTGTGAAAGAATCCAGCCATTCTGAAGAGCAATCTGGAATTATGCCCCAAAAGTTATCAAACTGTGCATACCCTTTGATCCAGCAGCGTTACTACTAGGTTTGTATCCCAAAGAGATCTTAAAGGAAGGAAAGGGACCTGTATGTGCAAGAATGTTTGTGGCAGCCCTTTTCATAGTAGCCAGAAAGTGGAAACTAAGTGGATGCCCATCAGTTGGAGAATGGCTAAAGAAATTGTGGTATATGAATATTATGGAATATTATTGTTCTGTAAGAACTGACCAGCAAGATGATTTCAGAAAGACCTGGCGAGAGTTAACATGAACTGATACTAAGGAAATGAGCAGAACCATGAGGTCATTGTACAAGGCAACAAGAAGTTTATACAATCAATTCTGATGGATGTGGCTCTCTTCAACAATGAGATGATCCAGGCCGGTTCCAATAATCTGGTAATGAGGAAAGCCATCTACACCCTGAGAGAGGATTTTGGACCCTGATGTGGATTACAACACAGCATTTTAACTTTTTTTTTTTTTTTTTTTTTTTGCTTCTTTTTGTTTTCTCTCTTTTTTTTCCCTTTTTGATCTATTATTTTTTTTTTTTTTGTGCAGCATGATACTTGTAGAAATATGTATAAAAGAATTGTACATGTTTAACATAGATTGGATTGCTTACCAGCTAGGGGAGGAGGTGAGAGGAAGGGAGGGAGAAAAAAATTTGCAACACAAGGTTTTGCAAGGGTCAGTGTTGAAAATTATCTATGCATATGTTTTGAAAATAAAAAGTTTAAAAAAAATTTAAAGGTTTTCTGAGAAAAGTTCTTATGCATTCTAGGCAGAACAGGAAGATATTAGTTTTTATTATGAACAGCATCCTGCCCTAAAAGCTTGAGATATTAGACCCAATATTTTATTTCCAATACATAAAGGAAGAGGAACAACATTGAATAAGGAGATCTAGGTAGTCTGAAATCCCAATTTTATAGTGTATTCCATTCATTTATCGATTCATTGATGGTCCTTAATATTTATTGGTCCTTTATTGATTTAGGCTTTAATTAATGAATTTGGTTCTTCATCATAGTAATTTCCCAATATAATTCTCCAACCCCATTGGATCTTACTTTCTTACATAGCAAAAATACCTAAACAAAACCAGCCAGCACAATCACAATGTGACTAGCATAGGTGACATTCCACGTGTGAAATTCCTTCTTCAAGAGGAGGGAAGTGTACTTCATCCTCTGCTCTCTCAGAACAATCTTTGTAATCATCCTCCTTACCCAACATTATTGCTGATATTAGTGAACTACATGGAGCTTAATTACATGTAAAATGTTGGATCTGAAGTCAGGAAGACCTGGATCCATAATCTGCCTCTAGTATGTACTAGCTGTGAGCTCCTGGCCATAACCTATGTCTGCTTTGAACCGGAGATAACGATGATTCCTTCTTCTCCGGGTCATTATAAGAATCGAATGAGAAAATACTTTAAAATGCTTTACAGACATTAAATTACGATGTAAAAGCTAGTCACCATCATCCTTTCATGTTATTTTGATCCTTCAAAGATTTGTGATTTTGCTAATGTGAGTTTTCCCAGAGTGGTGTGGTTGAAAAAAATTCAGCCTCTGTTCAGTCTGGTAAAGAGCCTTTCAGAATTGGTCTTGGCTGACTTCTAGTAGGCACATATTAAATGCTTGTTGGTTGATTGATCCTTGGAAGAAGATACAGATCCTGTTTCTGCATCCATAATTGAAGATTTTCCAGCTTCATAGGACCTGCCATCATCTGCCATTCATTGTCCAAGATTTTAAGAATCCAGATTCATCTCTATACCATAATGAGGCAATATCACGTAATAGTGACTATATGTTGCTTCAAATTGTGTTTTAGTGTTTAAAATGTGCTTTGTGTTTTTACTTCTCTTTCTGAACTCCAGGCTCAGGAACAGGTACCCTAAACCCTTCAATCTGTTCTCCTTTCCATCTGGGCCCACAGTGCTCCCAGGAGCCCTGTTCTCCTCTTTTTTATGAACAATGTCCAAACAAATAAAATGCTAGAGATAAACTGAAGGGCAGCCCAGTGGGGAGTGGAAGTTAGCACAGAGGAAGATGTAACAGAATTCAGTGCCAGAGCCCTGGCCTGTATGTCTGTAAAATTGATTTGACTTAATAACTTTAATGCAAATGGGAATTGTATTGTGTAGTAGCTGCTCCCTTGGAGTTTTTTTTTTTTTTTTTAAGGAGTATGAGCACATCTCCTTGCTGCTGCCCATTTAATATGCCCATGAATACATAAATATAAATAGGTTGTTTTCCATTAAAAAAAAAAAGACCCAACTTTTATCTGCAATTTATAGCCAAGCATATGCAAAGACAGACTTTAAAAGCAAGCCCGTTTGGAGTGCTACCAAAAATTCCTAGCAACTGCTATTTTCCTCTCAGCTCAAAGTGTTGCCTTTTATCTTATTTTTCTCATTAAACATGCTTCCACCCTCAGCACCCTCATGCTTTTTACTCTTCCTGGAAAACATTTTGTTGCAACAATCTCAAAACCCAGCAAAGCACAGAGCTTTTATTTATCAAACCTATCATTCTGTACATACCTCATACCTCTGCAGTGGCACATTATTCTAGGATGCCAGCCTTCCATTTCTTCTTGCATGGATCAGGTCAATGGATGTTGCCAAGTTTACCCAATCTCTATCAATTTCCAAGGTAGTCTTGTTCATCAACAGGACTTTTGTTGATTCCTTTCAGAATGATGAATGAAATTCTCCAGAAAAAGACCTTACTGGGTTTTAATTTGTTTTGCTCAAGGCAACCCTCCATGACTCTAAATTTCAGAGAAAGTGCTGATCTCCTAAGGGAGATTTCCTTTTTCAATGAAACTATAGTAGATCCTATTTCTACTGATTATTTTATAAAAAGAAATTTGCAATTGTCCATCATCATCAGCTGTTGGATTTCCATTCATATAGATACACCATCTCAAGAAAAAGACATTACTGAGTTTTAATTTGTTTTGCCCAAGGCAACTCTCCAAGACTCTAAATTTCAGAGAAGGTGCTGATCTGTACCAATAGAGGGAAAGTCCTAATGGAGATTTCCTTTATCAACGAAACCATAGATCTAGTTAGCCCCTTATCCTATTTCTACTGATTATTTTATAAATAGAAATTTGTGGTTGTCCATCAGCAGCAACTATTGGATTTCCATTTGTATGTCACTGAAATGATGTACCTGGACTTTTCTGTGAAGAGACAACAGTCAAGAATTGAGAGTTAGAAATCTGGGTTCTAGTCTATTAATCATAGGAATCTAGTTTCACCTTTATGCTTGTTTTCCTTCTGTCTCTGTCTCTGTCTCTGTCTCTGTCTCTGTCTCTGTCTCTCTCTCTCTCTCTCTCTCTCTCTCTCTCTCTCTCTCTCTTGCAAAGGGAGACAGTGATATCTAGAATTTGTAGTGTGCTTTTCAAAGTTTCCAAAATGCTTGACCTACATCATCCCCTTTGAGCCTTGCTGCAAATGCTTTTGTAACTATTATTCCAATTTTACAGATAAAGAAACTGCCCAGAGAAAGTAACTTCTTGAAGAGAAGTCTTAATTCCAGATCGTCTTGATTCTAAATCCAGTCCTTCATCCACTTCATCATATAAGTTCAGACAATGACTTGGGTACCTCCATACCTGAAAGAATACCCAAGGTTTTCATCTTATCACATCAGAATAACATGAAAGGGAATTCCTTTTTTTTTTTTTTTTTATTCAGAAAGACATTTTAGAAAACTTAATGGCTACATAGATCTGAAAACTAAATCCTTATAGAAAGGTAGATGTGGATCATAGCATATTTTTTAGAGCCCCTTGTTTTTTTCAAACAAGGCATGAGAGAGAGAGAGAGTGATTTTGCCTAAGGTTTAATTTCTATTGGAAGCAGGATTTAAATTGAGCTATTCCTGAGCACTGGAGTAGTGCTCCATACACCATGCCATGCTCCCTCACTGACTAAAATGCTCCTGCTGCCAACAAAGATCACACACCATGTATAACTTATGGTCTCACTTTCCTGATGTCAGTAAGGTTAAAAGACTTGTAGATCCCACAAGTGAGTGTCAGGCAGTTTGACTAAGGAGGTCTTCCTGACCCCAGGTCCAGAGTGCTCTCTTTGCTATATCAGGATGCTGTTCAAACTAAACTATCTAGAAAATGAAATAAAAAGAAAGGTGAGGGCACGGTGACATATTCCACTGGGGACTGGAGCAATAGAATCTGAACAATACAAAATTCTCAAACAATGACTGTCCTATAACCAGATCTTTCCTCTTCTGTACAATGGTAGGATGGGAATCTCAAAGGCATTTCAGGTGGATAGCTGGTTGAACTAGGAAAAGAAGACAATTCATTTCTAAGATGATTGAAGAGTGAAGAAATTTGCACAAGGGATAACTGAGCATTTATCTATACCTCCCCTAAATGTTGAACCTGGTATCAGGAGCATTGAGTTAAAATCCTACCTTCAATAGCAATGAGAACTAAAAAAGTCATTTGACTTCTCTCAGTCTCAGTTTACTTAGTTGACATCTATAAAAATGACCACAATAGTAGCATCTACCCCAGAGGGTTGTGGTGAAGATCACAAGAACACAGGGATTGTATTGTTGGACATAATTCATGATTGCAATAGGTTCTCACTTATTGTTCAATAATGTCTGAAAGAGCCTCTGCCTTAGAGTCTGCATAAAGTAGATTCATAAAGCAAATGGTAATTAAGTTTCTTTCCAATTCTGGAAACCTATCATCTAACAATTCTTTCTCTTCCTCATTAAGAGATCAATGTCATTAGTCCCTCTTTATAAATGAGGGAAACTAAATAAGAGAGATAGTCTGACAACCATTATCCACTGGCCAGTGGCTGAAGTAAGAAGAAAATTGAGCACACTTGTTCTGAGCCATGAAATTAATCCCTGTGAAACTTTCTTCTTTTTATTCATTTCTTTTCAACCCTTTAAATAAAAGTAAGAGTTTCACAAAAAGAATACTAACAAATCATGACCATTTGGAGGAGCATAAAGTAGAGATCAAAGTGCTGGAAGGAGTTAAAATCTCACTTCTGACACTATCTAACTATGGGCGAATCACTTTAAACCTCAATTTTCCTCATCTGTAAAAGGGGGATGATAATACTTATACTCTCTCACAAGGTTATAGTAAAACTAAAATGAATGCTATGTGTAAAGTGCTTTATATATTTAAAGTGATAAACAAAGGTTGTTATTGATATCTGTTTCTTTCAAAAGAGACAATGTCAATGTATACTCAGATGTTTGGGTAATATACTAGAACATAGATCTCAACTCCCAATTCAGGGAGCAAAGTCTATAAAAATGTCAGTTATTACTACCAACAATACCTTGTAACTGAATTGCATTTTATCTAAATCATTTTAAGTTGCTGGATATCTATTATCTTCACAATTCTTTTAAAAGTTATAGTTCAAATATTTCATAAACATTCCCCAAGATTGTTTTTTTCAAATGTAGGCAGTAATTTTTCCATCTTGTTAAGATTGTTTTGACAAGTTTTTAATTGTTTCCTTTACTGCTAATATTTCCTACTACCTTATTAAAGAAAAACAAAATTCTAATTTGTTTCCTGCTATATCTAACCCAATTCAACATAATGAGCATTTCCTGTCACCAAAACTAAATTTTACCTCAGCTTCCTTGTATTTCAGACTGCATTTACCTATGAATAGTATTCATGCTCAAGATTGGAGGTCCACTTTGGCTTTTTAAATGATATTCAACATCTTTGATAAATTATTTTCCCTTGCAATCTAGAATCAAGGTCAGCCACATATTGAAAGATTTTTTTTTTCTCTCTGAAAATTCATTATACATTTTTAATACTCTAAATGAGCCCATCTACTATTCCAATTTTATTTGTGTCTAGTTTCACTTTAGAGTAGTCAGTCCCAAATAGCATGTACAGTTGCTGAAATCTATCTGTGTGATTATTTTTTCCCTGTCTGGAACATTTTAAGCTTTTGATCTAAGTTAGCTCTCTGATGATCCATGTAATCTAAAAGCTAAAATTTGCTTTTACATATGCAATATCTTGGAAATTCCAGGTAATTTATGCAAAGGGAAGGGGATGTTTAAAAATTCTCTGTTGTATTACTTGTAATGCAAAAATCCTTTAGCTGGGATAATTTAATGACAGTGGGGGAAATTGATGGTTATAGAAGACAGAAGTAGAAAATAGAATCCCAGAAAAATGGGCAGAGTCTGCCTTCAAAAATAAGGGAAATCTGAAAAACAAAAAAGGTCAAACTTGGTTTTCATTTACTTACCCACTTAGTTGGTTACTCACACATAACCCATATTATCTCCTAACTATAAGGTCCATTTTGTAATAATACAAAAGAAAGGGAGGGAGGAAACAAGCATTTATTAAATGCTAGCTATGCTGCAGGTACTGAGCAAAAACAATATACAAATATTATCTCATTTGATCCTCACAGTGAGATAGATGCTATTATTATCTCCATTTTACAGATGAAGATACTGAGACCGATAAGGGTTAAGTTTCTTTCCCAACATTACACAGCTGGTAAGAGTGCAAGGGATTGGATATGAGTCCCAGTCTAGCACTCTATCTATTCTCTATACCACCTAATGGTTCCAAGCTCATAGGCATTCTACTTGTAGAAATCACAATGCATAGTCACGGTGATCACAGAACTCATTATCCCATAGCTCATTTTGAGGTGGATCAGCCCTGGGATGTTAGATGAAGTCTAGTTCTGCTGCAAAGGTAGCTTCTGCTCAGGTTCTATTCTATTGGAACATCCTTTAAGAATCCAAATTTACTTCTGTACAATAAAGCAGCATGGGAGAAAGATTTTAATAGATTCAAATGATCTAATAGAAGCAAAAATATAAATGATTCTCCAAAAGAAACCATTGTCCTCTTGATCATAAACTTCCCTCAGCTTCATTGCTGAGATTGCTTAAGATTGGATTGTGGGAATAGAAAGATCCTCCAAATCACCAGACTCACTTTAATCTCTGCCCCCCCCCCCCCCGAGTCATCAGTGAAGGGAAAAATCATTGGGGAGAAGGGAACCACCTTTCTAATCACCACCTATTGTCCAATCATCACCAATAGACTAATAAATATAGTGTGCTGGAAGTGGAAACATCCTCCAGATTATTCCTTTGGAGAAGGGGCCAGCCAAGCCAACTCAGCCAAGTGCTAATCAATTGGCATTTATAGGGCAGATAGAGCAGCCTGGCTGAAAAAGAAAGGCATCCCAAGGAAGAGATAGGAGGTAGCACAAGCTAGGAATAGAATCATCATGACCATCTTGACCATCATCTCCTTTTGGACCTTGAAGACAACCCAGAACTCTGTACCTAAGAGCCTTTGGATTAATATTGCTCTCAGTGTCAACAACTATCATCGTGGTAAGCAACTTGTAGGGACATGCAGACTAGTGACCACTCCAGCTGGCAACTCTATAGCCATATCTGTTAAAAGATTCAGAAAGTTCCTGTCGCCTCTGTAGTGTCAAGTGATTTAACCTCAGAAACTAATATGATTTTATCTGTAAAAATGACAGAAGCATCACCATTTGCTTTGCTAGGACACTGAGACTTTCCCCATCTGATTTAAACCTTCCATGACTGTTGTCTCTCTCATTAGAATGGAGCTTCTTAAGAGCTGGACTGGCCTTATTTTTCTATATGTATCCTCAGTGCTTTGTACATAGTAAGCATTTAATAAATACTTTATTCATTCATTCATTCATAAGCCATGGGCTTGAGTTAAGAATTCTGGAAATAAATGTGCATATCTAAAATCTTAGTTTTAATTTGGATTTTCATTTCTGATGACCCTTCTCCTTTCTCACTCCTGCCTTTCCTATAAGAGAAAAACTTACCTTTGAACATTTATAAAGAAATACATATAATTTGAATAAGCCCCTCATATTTTTCCTTCTAGTCCTTTAATAAGTTCTCAAGTATTTAAATAAGTATATCCGCTGAGAATTGGATTTGTTATTCATAATTGCAAGGTTCATTGCATAATTAGAAATAAAAATGACAAGTCCCCAAGTGACATACTTAAAGTGCCAAAGATGCAATTAAAGGCAGGAAACAATTTTAAAATGAACTTTTAATAGAGCAAATAGAAAAATTCAATAAGCATTATTGCAATATACCTCAATCAATAGATGACTAAAATCACTGAGTCTGAGGGCCAGAGAGTAAATGTAATTTCTCTTTCAATTATTGAATGCTTATAAACATTACTGTGGTATCCAGGATAACTTTAACCTGACTGATTGGAGAGTCATCCCCCCAAAAAAGTATATGCTTTGAGTTATGAATGTTGTAATTTTCTTTTAAAACTACTAGTATTGCAGTTTGTCTGAAAGTCCGTGGTTCCCTTCTCTTTAATGTGTCAAGCAGTTTAGGGATGATTGTCTGAATTCTCTCAAAGCCTAAAATTCACCTTCCAAGTGAATGAGTCAATCCAATAAATTTTTTTTCATATTGATCATATGCTAAGTGACCACTGCAACGAATATGGGGCTTGTTAAGTGTTCAGTGTGAGCATTTAGACCTCAGAAAGAGGCAGAGCAATTAGGTTTGATGGATTCTTTCGTTGATTAATCAGGCTTAAGAAAGCGATAGAGAAAACATAATGGTGTAGATTGAACATAAAAGATGGACTAGAGTTTCCCTCAGAGAGTTAGTTGCTAAATATTTATCAGTACAACAATATAGACACAACACACACACACACAGAAGAGAGAGAGAGAGAGAGAGAGAGAGAGAGAGAGAGAGAGAGAGAGAGAGAGAGAGAGAGAGAGAGAGAGAGAGAGAGAGAGAGAGAGAGAGAGAGAGAGAGATGGGGAGGGAAAGAAAGAGAGAGGGGGGAAGGGGAGGAAGGGAAGGGAAGAAAGGAAGAATGGAGGGAGGAAGGAATAAACATAAATAAGAACACGAAGGAAAGAGAGGGAAAAGGAGAAAGAAAAGCAAGCACATGAAAAAGAGGAGAGTGCACAAAGAAATGTTATCTGTAAGTAATTGTGTTTTTAAAGAAGCCACAAGGTTTTAGAGGAATTGGGTCATGTATTCCTGTGGGTAAAAGGTACTATTGGTAGTTGAGTCATATCCTAAAATCAGTGCACCATCTCTTACTCCCATTCTACTTAGGATCTGATTTCATGGTTTGAGAATTATCATGCTTTGCTTTTTCTCTGATTTATAAGAGAATAAATAGAAAAAGTTTATTGCAGATTAATTTATAGTTAATGGCAGTGCAGCATTTACAGGCTAATGGTGGAACAGTTATGTGATCATAGATTTTGAGTTGAAAGGAAACTCAGTAAGGCAACCAAAATGTAGAAAATTTAAGTGACTCTGTCGAGAGATAGAAGCCAGATTTGAATGTGGGTTTTGTCATTAATTTGATTTCTATGGTTAGATCATAGCAACGAAGGTGACAGGTTAAATAATCCCTTAGACAAACTTTCTTGGTATGGAGAAAACTCCATGAGAATAGACACGTTGCCATCCTCTTCTGAATGTTTTCTGCCTTTTCACTTTCAATTCTTTTTGCAAAATAAAATTTAACTTCTTTCAAGAAATGCTAAAATTATAAGAAAATAAAAAGAAAATAAAACAAGACACAGTAATAGCATGATTATGTGACAATCAACTATGATAGACTTAGCTCTTCTAAACCATTGGTAATCCAAGATTATTCCAATAGACTTGGGATAGAAAACGTCATTCTCATCCAGAGAAAGAATTATGCATTGAAGCATAGTATTTTCACCAATTTTTTTGTATGTCTGCTTTTTCTTTCCTGTGATTTTTTTCCCTTTTGGTCTGATTTTTCTTCTGCAACATGACAAATATAGAAATATGTTTAGAAGATAGTACATATTTAATATATCAGATTATTTGCTGCCTTGAAGAGAGGAGATATGGAGGGGAAGAAGAGAAAAAAAGTGGAACAAAATCTTATAGAAATGAATTTCTAAAATTATCTTTACTTATATTTGTAAAAATAAAATAATATTGAAAAAAATTTCAAAACAAAACAAATAATTGTAATTGCAACCATATCATACTGCAAACAAAAGATGTGTGCATTAATTTTAAGAATGGTACAACCTAATTATCTTAATTATTCCTTTTATATTTTTCTATTTTAAACTAAGCTTTGTTCTAATATATTTTGTACTAATATGTACATTACCTGTACTAATTACATAATTACTTCATATTCATGTTGATCATTATATATTCATTGTTCTTTCATGCCTGCTTTTGACACTACTTCTGATTTTATATGACTGCACATAGTAGGTCCTCAATAAATGTATACTGAGTTCCCATATTTCTTCAGATTTCTACAATTGGTTATTTCTTGTCATGTAAAACTATTGCATCATATTTATGTACCATTTCTTCAAACATGACCCAAGAACTGGATGCTTTTTTTTTTTTTTTTTGCTATTAAAAATCATATTATTAGGACATGAGATACATGTTGTGTAGTAGACAGAGGGATACTCTTAGAACCAGGAATAGTTGGTTTCAGTTCTGTCTCTTCTATATCCGGTGTTTCTTTGGGCAAACCTTCAGTACACAAGGCTAAGTCTCTAAAACCATAAATTGCATAGAATGTGCCAATCTTCATTGTTAAAAGACATTTTCTCACCTATCCTTTATTACTAAGAATGTCTTTATACCAATAGGTCATTTCCCTATGTTGTATAACCTTTGGAGACCATGCTTTCTATGGACAGTAATGCTTTCTATATAATTCTATATTGTTTTCCAAAAAGAGTGAAGATATTTCTAGTTCCATTGATATTATATCAGTGTGGTTATTTTTCCACAGATGCATGTTTTTAATTTTTTCTTATTTTCTTATTTTTATAATTTTAAAGGATACAAGAAAGTATTTAAGTTTTAATGTGCATTTATCTTAATTTCAGAGATTTTGATTCCTTTCTAACATTTTCATGTGGCAAATGATCACCTATATTTCTTAAGGAGTTCTATTCATATACTTTGATCACTTATGTATTAAAAAATGATTCTCACCCTAATAGTACAGATTTTATAGTTTTTAGATATTAATCTATTCACTAGAAATATTTTCTGAAAGATTTTTTCATCACTTTTTTATATGACTTAATTTGTCTTTAATTTTTCTTCTATATCTTATTTCATCTCCTCTATGTGCTTGGGGAAGATATTACATTCTATTACTCTCTAACATAATTGTGAATTAAAAATATTAGATCATGGATCCATTTGAAATTTATTGAGATAAATAATATGAGACATGATTATTTTTTTACCATGATCTATTCAATCATTTTAACAGCTTTTATTACATAGTGAATATTTTCTTCATAGTTTTGTAATTTCAGGGTTTACCAAATGGGAGACTGTTAAAAACCATTTCTGTGTTATTGAAATATAAAAATATGTTGTATTTTTATTAGAGCCTTTATATAATGATATGCCTCATGGCTTTTATTAACTTGCTCTATTAGAATAATTGCTATAATATTAAATTATCTTTAAAATTTTGATACCAATCCAATTTGTGTGAAATGGATCTAGGTTTTCTATGTCTGCATATACATCAATCAACAAATATTTATTAAACACTATGTACTATATAGTGGTAAATACTAGAAATACAAATCCAAGGAGAAAAATAATTTTAAATCTCAATGAGTTCACACATTGCCACTTTCCATAATTTTATTTAATATATTTGTATCAACATAATTGATGATTTTTCATTGTTTATCACACGTTTTTTAGATTTGGGATTAGAAACATTTGTATCATAGACAAAATTGTATATTGTCACTTTTTTCTTATTATCCAAAGAGTTGAGAGTATAGTAATCATTTTTATTTTAAATGATAAAAAAGTACTATCTGATATGGATATGTTTGTGTGTTTTGTTTTGTTTTGTTTTTAGTCAGGTCTTTCTCTTTTGTTGATTTATTTTATCAGTACTTTATTTTAAAATTTAGATTATTTTATACTTTGGCAAAAATCATTCAATTATTTTATATTCTCAGTTGAGTTGGTCTAAATGGAAGCTTGTGATGGTCTCTACTAATTTATTTCTTTTAAATACATTATGATCCTTAAAAAAAGTTGTATTATAGGCTTCCTTAATTGTTTTTGATTAAATCGGCTATCAAATTGTCCTTTTTTTTTTTTAACTTTACAGTGCTATACTTTTTTAAAAAATCAATTATATAGGGATTTTTCGGTTATTAAATTCTTCCTCATTTGAATGATTTCTTGCTTTATAAATACATTGGTGAAATAGCCTCAGTTTCCATCTGTGAAACAGAAATAATAGCACCTGCCTCTCAGGATCATTATGTGTGTGTGTGTGTAAAACCAAAATGATATCTTCTAGGGTTGGTTATTATGAAGAATAAGTGTATCAAAAGAGATAATAAATATAAAATATTCAGCCAACTTTAAAATATTATATAAATGTTAGGTATAGGCTTCTAGGTGACACAATGAAGAGAGTATTGAGCATAGAATAAGGAGTTTAATTTCTGGCTTCAGGACACTAAAAACATAACTCTGGGCAAGTCTGCCTCAATCACCCCAACTACAAAATAAAGGTAGCAGTATCACCTAACTGGAAGAAATATGGGAGGATAAAACTAGATAATAATCAAAAAGTGCTTAGCATAGAACCTGACACATAATAGATGCTAAATAAATGTTTGGATCCATCCTATTCTTCCTCATTGGTCTTTTGTTAATATTCAGATGTGTTTTTGCTCTTAAGGATTTCTAATTTGAATTCAGTTATGTTTTTCAAAACGAATTCAATTTCTTATTTTCATGCGTCAGTGAAAGTACAGTAAATCGTATTTCCCCTTCTCATTTTAAAACTGTATTTCTTATAGGCAGTACTTTGGATTGTAGTTTTAATACTTTCTGTAACACATTTTATTTTAATTGGAGAATTCAATCCATTTATGTTCAAGTATAAATGTTCAATTTTCCCCTAAATTATTTCTTTTCTATTATTTATTTTGTCACTAGAAAGTACGATCCAGCTTAATTTCCTAGAATAGTTATTCTTTATATCTTTGTATTCATATTCACAAAATCAGGCATAGTTCTTGAATTTTATTAAGTTTGAACAAATGTTAATTTATATTAACTTTATTTACTTTTGCCTGCTTTAATATCCTAGATAAGAATATTGCTATGATATTTAATTATATTTATAGATATGGAGAAAATGTATAATCTTCAAAGTATTTTTTGCTTCTCTAATATTACTTACAATTGTTTTATTCAAAAAAGAATTGAACTACTAATGTTAATTATTTATAATAATAAACTAACTTCGACTTCTATCATATCAGCACATTTATATACATTATCCTGCTAATCATTTTCCTGCTGTACATCTCTTGCTGCTGGTATATTCTTCTATAGGGGTATATATTGAGTGATTGTTAACAAAACAAAAGTTTTTATTTCTTTGAGGGCCCCCTATGGCTATTACTTTGAAGTATTATTATTATTTGTACAGTAACCATTCTATTTTCTCAATAAAAGGGATAAAATTAAATAACTCTCATGGGAAAAAACCTAAAAGATTAGCTAATAAGTGTCTGAGAAAGCATTTGAACTCAAATCTTCTTGACTCTATCCACAGTACTATGTCACTTAGCTTCCTGACACATGTGACTATAATGATGATTGGCTATTCAATAATTGTACACATCTACCTAGGATTTTGAAGTTTACAAATCTCATAAAAATCAAGTATCATTACATAAATACATAAAAATAAATGCACATATGGAAACTGGAGGTCCAACATATAGGACAACTAGTCCTATATCACATGGCTAGCAAAGAGTAAAATTGGGACTTTGCTCAAGAAGGATGGTATTAAAAACATAGGACTATTACTATGCTTAATGATTTGATATCTATGAATTCTCAATGAATAGTTTTGAGTGTTAGTATCATCTTTAAAGTGAAATTAGATGACTTCCAGGCCCTTTCTAGTTCTGCCATTCTATTATTTATTGTTCTAATTTCAAGTCGAGGGCTTCTTCCATGGTCTTGCAACCAAATTTTTTAAAAGAATGGGTTCTTGTGGGGAATGACAAGCCTTGCTTGGAACACATGATTATAATAAACTAAAACAGCTTGACATATGAGGCAATAAATTCTTCAAGTAATATGTTTCTGAACTCACCAATTTTTCACATTTGTAACCTTTATTTAATAGTACCCTTTCCTATTTACCAGTGCCATGTAGTGATGTTGAATCCAATGGTCTTACAAAGCAAGAGCCTAGAAATGCAAGACAGTCATACTTTGGAATATTTCAGGTCTTAAAATTTGATTTTTCTAGTCCATATGCTCTCATCTGGTGGCATGAATTAGACCATGGCTGATTAGAAAACTTGAACTTGACAATGGCCCTCTTTTTCATAAACATTTTATGATTTGAAAAGAATCAAAATAGCATTTTGAAAGAATGTTGATATTTTCTTGCATTAAACTAAAAGTATTGTAATGTGTTATATAGTACCAGTAGGAAATGGGACATCCCACAATAAGAGAATGTCCAGGTAAATGAAGCTTGCCCTTTGAAATGCCCAAACTTTATTTTAACCATTTTGGAGGGAAGTCTTCTAAAAGTGCTTCAACTTTTTTTTTTTTGTTTTATTAAACATAAGTTTATCAAACATTAACTGAATATAGCTGATTTCTTTTTACTTAATTAGTCAGGGAAATTAATGTAATCATCACATATTGTGCTATCTTATAATAAGAAAAGAGTATTCTTTTGTAGAAAGTTATTTGCTTTAAAATTAAATTTTGCCAAAGTGTTATTTTTTTTATTCTTTTTTGTTTGTTTTTTTGAGGCTGGGGTTAAGTGACTTGCCCAGGGTCACACAGCTAGGAAGTGTTAAGTGTCTGAGACCAGATTTGAACTCGGGGTCCTCCTGAATTCAGGGCTGGTGCTCTATCCACTGTGCCACCTAGCTGCCCCCTATCCTTTTTATTCTCATATCTATTTTTTAAAAATTCTATTTCTACTTTCTCCTAAGTGACTTTTTGAAAAGTGAGCTATTATTTCTATTTGACTATCAATATGTTTGTGTGTATCTATCTATCTATCTATCTACACACACATATATGTTCATATATGTATATGCACATATATATATATACAGACACATATATAATTCTAGTATATTGCCATGTCTAATTAAAGAATAAATCAATTAATTGGATAATAAAGCCCCTAAATCTAGACTGGTATTATTAATATGTATTGGTTTGAATCAGCCATTCAATCACCTTGATTACCCATTTCAATTGCATATTACAAGCAGTAGTCATGGTAAAGTGTGGTTGTACATTCTCAAGGGAAGAAGTGAGTAGGAAGGGATCTCTACAGAAAAGGCAAATTCCCACAATGTCCAGAGATCTTGGTGTGGCTGATTGAGAATATCCTTTAGTCTTTGTGTGAATTTAGTTCTGAAATTTGCTTCCTGGGAGAAATTTTCCAACCCCACTGAATGATAAATGATAAAGCTTTATTATGATAGCTAATAATTCCCTAGTGAGGTGGAAAATTCCTGTTTTCCACATAGTAGCTGGAAATTAAAAAAAAAACAAAAACAAAACCCAAAAAACTACCAGAGAGGTCTTTCTGCCCCTATGGAATCACTGGAGAATACATGACACCATCTTGATGCAGCTCATTGTTTTTCATCCTAGCACTGGTAACTTGACTTATCATGCTGTAGGAAGAGAAAGATAAGCAAGTGTAGAACTTTTAGAAAACTCTCATATCAGAAAAGTCTCATAGATCCAAGCCTTGGCAAGATTCAAGCTGGTTTTGGAAGATACACTTAAAGATATCTTTATCTCAAAAGTAATGACAGGACTGAATGCAGCTTTCATTTTTCCATTGGAATCAAGGTCAGGTGTTACCCTTTGGAAATGTGGCTTTTATTACCAATACCTACCATTATATGAACCAAGAAATTAGACTCTGTAATGAATAAATGGTCAAAATGTCCAGTATTTGTCTGTATCATTGAAGTGATTCAATCCCTCCTATGAGATCCTTGTATTGCAAATGAAGAAAGATTAAGTTCAAAATTTGTTGAATACGTTTTGATCTTGTGTATGTCAGATAAATCAAAGATTCTTATACAACCCTATTTGGAACTTTGTAACTGAATGTGGGAGTTGCAAAAAATTAAACAATAAGTAGGTTTCTGAATGCTCTATGCCCTGCAGAATCAAATTCTTTATGTAAAAATAAACATGCACATCTATTTCTTTGTATGAAAATTTGCTTTTCCACTTTAATTATTTATATACCAAAGAATTGCTTTAAAATAAATTTGTGATTTATTATCAATAAGTGTTTGGTTTGTATATCTATTTTATATACCTATGTGCCCAAGATTGAATAAAAATTTCTTGGGGAAAAAAGAATTGTGAGTGTCAAGTTTAAGAAACCTTGAAATAAATGAATTTTGTCTTCATACTTGTTAAAGGAATGAATGTCAAGGTTATGGAAGCATGTTCTTAACGTACAGTAGAAGTACCTTTAGGGCAGAGACTGTTTTTCATTGTTGTCTTTGAATCCTAAGTATCTAGAAGTTCCTGGCACAGAATAGACACTTAACAAAGACATGTGGAATTGAATTGAAACTTTCAATATCTCTTTATCAGTCCTGAATATAAAGACAAAGGAACATTCTTCTACTAAATTCAGAATGTACCATTTTAATCTAAAATCAGCTGTATACTGGCAGAAAAATAGTTTACACTTCTTAAGGAATTACTAAGACTCATTTTCTTAGGTTAGATAACTTTTACATTCAACCCATCTCAAAAGTTTTAGTGCAGTTTTAATTATTAATATCTTTAATTACCCATACACTTTAATACTTTTAAACTGCATTAAGACTTTCGAGACACCTTCAATGCTATTTTGATGAAAATGGAGAAAGAAATGGTGCATTTGAAAATAGAGGAAAAAAAGTCAGAAACGTAAAAAATAAAAGTCACATTTATTTAAACAAAAATATACACACAGTGTACAATGAATATGGCTTACACAGAACAAAACAAAAATAAGAGTTTCTAAAATATCAATGAGAAGGAGTTGGCTTAAGTATCTGTGTATTGTTCTTTAAGGAAGAAACACACATTGTCAGTTCAACTGGAATAGATATCACACCCAAAGGGAGAGGAAAGGCCACAGTAGGCTTTTGGATAGTACCACAAGAATCAGAAAAGTGGGTATATGGAAAAATAATTAATGACAGAATATCCATTCCAGAGCACGTATGTACAGAAGGCTGTATACATGACATGAAAAGGGGACACTGATGAGTGAAGTGATTCTGGTGAAGGGGTATCTACGCTCTCCTACAAAACAGCAAATAATTTCTCTGCTTCTCTATTTGGGCAAATTCTTGCAGCCTTTGCATAAATAGCATCCTAAATGTGAAATATACTTTGGATTACAAACTGAAAGCAAGATTAATATTGCCTGTGGAGTAAATTGGGAAAAAAAAAACTGCTGTGAACCCCAAATCCTAGTCTACCGACATGTACAAGGCCACAAATCAGAGACTAATGTAGATGGATCCTGCCAGTGAGGGACTTAATTTCTGAGATTAAGTTAGATTCACAAAGGGATTGATTTTTTTTTCTCAAAAGGCTCAATGATTAATTAATAGACTATAGATTTAAAAAAGGTCATCTTCCTTTGTAAAGAAGCCAATTTGCTCACTGGGGACCTTTGGAGCCAGGTTTATCTTAATCATTGTAGTTTATACCATCATCAGTGAGTTATGTTTTCTTTACTGGATCTGTTTCTTTTTTCTTCTGCTTATTGTTCCTAAGTATTAACCAAAGCTCTCTTATTTCTTTCTACATATTAAATTCTAAACTTGTATCAGGTCAAGTTTTCTTTTTCATATGTGATTAGTGATATCTTCTACTAGCTCTTTTTTGTTCTTTTTAGGTTATCATTTCCAAGTGTTAACTGAAGCTCTCTTATTTCTATGTATAAAATTCTAAACTTGTTTGGGGCCATTTCTTTTTCTTACTTAGGGAAAGTGATTATGTAGAAAAATAGGATGGTTTCTATTTTGTACCATTTTTATATTTTCCATGAGTTTGCCCATACTCTCTCTATGTGCATAGAATATTTTGTAGGCATATATGCTTAAAGAGGAAAAAACCTCCAAAACTTATTCTTTTCAAAATGCAAATGCTTTAGGCAACTATCTGTATCTTCTTTGATAACAAGATTCAAAGAATAGTTGCCATGTTTTACATGTGAGGAGATAAACCTCAAACTTCCAAAATTTTTGCTTTAATGGTCCTCTCAACTTTCACCTTAAACATTCACTTTACTTCCTCCATTTTATAAGGCTTTGTCCTTATTGTTAACACCTGTTTGGACACAAAGCTTCCATTAATAACTGCTAAGAGAAGAAAAGACAAAATCCATAGTCTGTGCTCTTGTAATCCCCTTTAGAAAACCTAAAAGCATCAGTATGGAAAATGCCTGACTTGTTTGGGTTATGGATGTGCTGCAGTGATGTGAAATCATTTCAGAACTGTCTGCCAACTACACATATCACAGCAAATCATTCTTTTCTGTAGTAATTTTTTTAAAAACCTCCCAACTATTAGAAAAGCCTTGTGCTCAATGTGTTTTTGCCTCAGTGGGTAACTGCTGTTACACACAGTGCTGATCACACACAGTTTTTCTCAACTACATTTTAAATCTAGTGATAAAAAGTTAATTTATTTCCTCAGAGATTACAAAAGGCATCACATCTATTGAGTTAAATAAATGAGACCCTGCATTTTTTCAAAATCAAGCACCTACAGCATCTGGGGTGATTTAGCAGTTTGCCAGAGTTTAATTTGCTTAAACTAACAGTTTGAACAGCGATTGATCTCTTATTTATTAGAAGCTGGGCAGGCTAATACATTATTTTTTTTCTCCCAACTTGTAGCAAATGCTTAGGAGGCAAACAAAAAAAATCAAATCCCAAAAAACATGCAGAGAGTCTTTTTTTTTTTTTTTCCACTTGTTTGCTTGTTCATGTCTAGTTTACTTGCTGCAGTTGCCAAAACTCCCTTTTATAGCATAGAAACAAAACTAGGGAATAATCCCAGTCTTCACTATGGCAATCAAACATTAGTATTAACCATAGGCCTTTTTCCTAATTAAAATCATTAAAACAGGACCAAGAATTATATCAACAAGCCCTGACCTATTGAAAGAAATTGCTGACTTTGAAGTAATTGTAAAAAGTTGCTATAATATGGGTGTGTGTATTCATTGGTAATAAACTGTTTTATATAATTCTTAATATTTTGCTACTTGTGATCCTAGGCTCATAGGATCATAGATTTAGAGCATGAGGATCTAAAAGGTCATTCAATCCAAACCCTTCATGAAGGACATTAAAGTCTAAAACAGTGAGATGTTTTTTTTTTTGTTTTTTTTTTTTTTTTTTGTTTGTTTGTTTGTTTTTCAGTTGTTCCAATCCTTCCTGACCTCTTTTAGAACTTCCTTGGCAAAGATACTGATGTGATTTGCCATTTCCTTTCCCAGCTCATTTTATAAATGGGGAAACTGAGGCAAACAGGGTAAAGTGACTTTTCCAGGGACACAAAGCTACTTAGTGTTTGAAGCCATATTTGAATTCTGGTCTTTCTTAGGACCACAGTATTATCCACTAAAAGTGGCATGGCTATTTAAAATGGCATTAAATATATAATAAGCCTGGGAAATTATCTGAAAAACTATAGAAGAAAGCCTAGATTCATAACTTCCTCTTTCTGTCCTTTAGTTTCTTTATGAATAAAATCAAACCAGGAGGTTGATTTTTCGTCTACAATTATAGTTTTATATATCTATGTACAGTAATTTTTATTGGTAACAAATTTCATTTTGTGCAAAAATAATAAGAGAAGAAAGGACTCCCCTAGAAATGAAGATCAAAGGATGCATTCATTAAGGGCTAGGCTGTGAATTCCACTTAAATAGGCAGGCAATTTAAGGAAAGTGAATTTCCTTTTCCTTAATATCTTCAATCAAAATTTTAGTAACAATGTAGTAGGTATTAAGTGTTGAAGCTTTTTAGATTAGATGGTCACTAAAGTTCCTTCTCACTATGAGATTCTTTGATTCTTGTCAATTTGATCAAAGGACAGCTTTAACTACATTTTTGACTAAATCAATGAATTATTTTGGTTGTGATATATGGCTGAGAGCAAGACTATACAATTTGGACTGGTGAATTCAAATGCATTATACATGATTACAAGACAAGATCTGGTAAAAAGTTGATATATTTCACTATTTAAAGGGAGAGTTTTCAAAAGCAAAGCAATTTAAAAAAAATATGAAAACGTCTCTATTCTGTTCTTTATTAAACTTTTTCTATCTCCTTTTAGATAACCAGTACAGAATTAATAGTATTTTCTGGATACTGGGTATGGATCTATGGGCATTATACAATCATTCCATTCATTATTATGGTGGAAAGAGTGCTGGATTTGTAATCACAGATTCCAGGCTTGAGTTCTTTTTCATATCTGTGTGACCTTGGACAAATCACTTCACCTCAGTTTCAATGTCTATAAAATGAGCTCTAATTTAGGATCTCAGTATCCTTCCATAGCTCTCAAACTATCCTTTAATCCTATGATTTCTGTAACACAAATATCAGACTAGAAAAAAGATTCCTTGGAAATACCTTTAAAAGAGAAACTTAAAAAATGCAACAAAATATTTTGCTTGACATTTCCTCCTCAACTAAAAACTTTAAAGAGATAGGGTAGAGAATACCTGTGGAATCAAAGAAAAAGAGGGAAAAATGGATTCCTGAGATATGTTTTAAAATATTTGTTAGCAGTGGAAGAAAATCCTTATTGGAACTAAGTACGAATTATTATGATAAATTCCATTTTTAAAATGGGCTCATATTTGGTCTGAGTTGAAATATAAAAAAGCATCCAACTTTCCAATGATGTAAAGGAAATGATCTGAAATCTATATAGAATAATGAGACTTATGACTGTCTGGTTGGAGACCATTCATAGCATCTATGAACTGAAGTAGAAAAAATAATTTAATGAAAAAATTTAATGTGCTTTCAGAGAATATAAGTATTAAACATAGCTTATTAGGTTAAGCTGCATGGCTTAGAAGATAAAGTGATCAATTGAGAAGATCAGAGTTCAAAACCTGCCTTTAAGCAGATTAGCTAATAATGTGATCATAGGAAATTCACTTAACCTCCTTGTATACCAGACAACTGTTTTAGGTTACAATTTGCATTAATCTGCATTGTTGAAGAGACTTTCCAGACCAAGAAGTAGCTCCTTATACCAAAGAAACTATAGGTCTGAGCAAAAAGAAGGTAGTCAGGGATTTTCTCTCCCACTCCCATGTAAAACATATACTTTCATTTTCTAAAAGGGAAAAATAACAATATATTTGATAATCAATAATATAATCAATAGATGGAAATCTTTTCAACTTTAAATTGCAGTTTGCAATTTTAACCATGGCATTAGAACATATTGAGAAATTAGAGCTTTTATAAGTATCTGATGGTATCCATTCTATCCAACCATCTTTTTCTTTAAAACCATGAGCATAAGGGCTGTCACTCAAAACATTTACATCACAATACAACCATGTATTGTTGTAGATGTTCCAACAAGTCCATGGAACTGCCATCTCAGCCATTTGGGTATTCCTGTCAATACTATGGATTGGTACCACCGAAAGGAAGCCTGTGAGGGACTAGGAGCTTTGATCAATACGTATGGACACCCAGCAGCTTCCTGTTGGTAGGCTGCCCAGTAGGTGTTAAGTGCAATCAACATGAGGGATGAAGCACTAATGTTTTTACAATGATTCAGCTCAAAAGGCAAAATATTAAATGGAATTGACACTTGGCTCAAAAGCTAATAAACTACTAATACAAAACTAATAAAATGTTCACTGAAGAGTGAGACAGATTTATGGGCTAGGATCGAATATTAGATACCATGGTCTTCCATGATTCTAAATATAACATGTATTTCAAATAAAATGAGTTCTTAACCTAGGATTCATGAACTTGATATAAACGTGTTTAACAACTGTATTTGTATATAATCGGTTTCCTTTGCAATCTTCCCATATTTTATTTTAAAGATTATTCTGAGGAGATTTTTGCCGGGTTGACAAAAATGTCCATGATACAAGAAAAGGTTACAAACCATTGCCCTGGTGTTCATGATCAATGTATTTTAACCTTGGAGATTTGTATCTGATAGATCTTTTCCAATTCTAAAGGCTAACCTCTATGAAATGTGCATTTCTGGGGAAAAGGAAAACTTTAAATAAAATCAATAAATTTGCTTTTTTTTTTTCAACTTGTTGGATTTGGGTCCTCACGCTCAATATAATGACTTGCTCCTACAAAATAATGAATGTTCTTTCCCTAACTTTTCTATGAGCTCTTTGTGGGAAGCAGGTCCCAGCACTGAACTCAAGTTTCATGGGGTCTAAACTGTAGTGCTAGCTTTGATACTATAAACTTACACAGATAACCCAAGCTCTACCACCCAATTTCACCTTCCTGGAGCTCAGTTTTCATCTGGAAAATAAAACACTGGATGCTCTTTAACATGTCTAGTTGGAGAAAATGCACTCTCTTTCCATCTATAGGAATCTTTGAGTTTTAGCTTCTTCTAGGTCAAAAAATGTTTTGATATACAAATGCAAATGAAAACTGTTTCAGATTATCCTGCAGAAAATATTACCCAAGTCTAAAAAGGAACAGTCCATGTATTTACCTCTATCATATAAATACATTGTGTTTTATATAATATATAAATGTATACATTTATAGTAAATTATAAACCTACTATCAAGGTTTCTAAGAGATAGTTGAAAATACTTTGCTGATATTTAATACTTTCCATTGAATACAAGACACTAGAAGAAATTAGTTTCTTCAGAATTTTCCATTTGGGCAACCATAGGCTACTAATATTAAACTTTCCTTGAAGTTTCAGTTGAAAAAAAACATTCCTCTTTGGCTCTAAGTCAAAGAGTTCTTAACCATGGATCTATGAACTTCTTTGACAAGTGTATCTTACTATAGTCATTTCCTTTGTAATCCCATATATGTTATTTTATGTATTTAAAAATTTTCATTTTAAGATTAAGTCTGTAGACTTCACAAGATTGCCAAAGTGGACCACATCACTCCTCCCCTTGGGATTATCACAGTTCTAACTAATGCAGGGTGATTGGAACTCAATGATATCACAGTCTTTGAGCAAAGAGGAAAAATGAGTTTAGCATCTTGGAAGCACCAATAATAAAGTAAAATAGGAAACTACAGGAGGACCTTCTTCTTCCTTCTGACAGTCAAACCCTAGATGAGTTTTTGCTTTTTTTTTTTTCTGTTAGTTTCTTTTCTTTTCTTTTTTTGTTAGCTAGCTCCTGTAGAGAGCAACCATTCATATTAAGTAGTCATAGTGAATTATTTCACCTGAAGGGGTGACCACTATGTCTTGCTATTTTACCCTGAAGCTATCTGCCCAACAGAGCAAAAAAGCCCACTTACAGAAGTCCTTTTGGAGTGCCATTGTTGCTCTTACCTCTTGTGTGGCTCTCACACATATATTCTATACAATACACGGGAGTGTTTGAAACAGGTGTTTGCCTCCTGGAGAACGTTTCTGTGGAAGTATTTTTCTGTTTTATTAGCAGTGTGTATATCCCCACTTTGGGTTGGAAAGTACTTCTCAGAGGAGCTGCTCAGAGGATCTGGACAGCAGCTCTACCATAGTATCCCATAGATAAGACAAAGAGTCTTTTTAGTCTTTTAAGACCCTTAAGGCGTTTTGTTTTGTTTTTTGGTTTTTTTTTTGGTGACATAATGAGTACCTCTTGTTGACAAATTAGACACTTTTTCTGCAAATTTCTCATTCAAGTACCATGTTTTCAAAATAGAGACCTTCTGAATGAATGCTAAACAGTGAGTCAAAACAAATGCCTTGAAATGTAAGACATTCTTGCACTTAGGGACTTGCAATACAACACTGGATAATACATCCCCCACTTCATCCCCAGAATAATTGTCAACAGTTCTTAGTTCACCTTAAAACTTATTGTATTGATAACTAATTCAAGTAATTTCTAGATTTGTGCACATGTCCCCCATTCATGACCCCAAAAAGTGTATATTATGCAGTTGAGACATATTGTGTTCCTGTTTACATTGGGGGAAGCTTAGGAGTCAGCTTTTCCGTATGTTCCCTCAGGTGGTCTGTAGTACTTGGGGAAAGCCATCAGTTGGAGCATGTTGAATGCATATTTTCTGCATTTGATATTCTTCAGAACATTCTCTATGCGGCATCCTTCTCTGGTAAAAGGGGAAAAAGTACAACTTCATGAAACACAGAATAAATAAATATGTTTTTTATTTGTTCAATGCAGAGTTGCAGCAACAGTCCAAGTAAAAATAACAAAGATTCAACTCTACATTTTGTTTTTTTGTTTTGTTTTGTTTTTTTTCCCCCACAAGTGATGATACATCTTACAAAATTAAATCCAAGGCCAGGCCCAATACCATTATTGCCCTCAGAAAGAGATGATTAAATTCTTTGCCCTTAACATATATTTAAGTTTTAATAGACTTTTTAAATATAATTGACTCCACAATACACCTTTACTTTAGTTTCAGAAATATATCTGCCTTTTATATATCTTTTTCCCCACAAATTAATTTCTCAGACTTTTAAAAACACATTAAAATCTCTATGTAGCCCTAAAGATGCAGGTTCTAGGAATAAGGCATTGATTAAGTCTGGCCCAATAGATTTTCTAAAGAAAAGTTTTATCTCCATTTGATTTCATCATGTTTAGCTGTGCAATGAAAAAAGTGAACATGGCTTTCCAAACAGCCTGATCCAAGTCTCTGCTTTATAAAGGGAAGGGGCTTGTTCACAGACAGTACAAAAGTCACAAATGCCAAAAATGGTGCATCAAGACACAAGCAAGACTTTGTTAAAAAGAATAGAAAAGTGTCTCGGAAAAGAAATCAATGAAAACAACGGTTACAAACAGATAAATTCAATTACAAAAACAGAACTAGGTTTTGTCTCCTTAGGACTACTTGACAGAAGAGGATTAGTCGCAGCAAAGTAATGACATGACCAACCAATAGGAGAAATCAAACAGAAGGTCTGGCCAGTCAGCTGAAGACAAAGATGAAAGTAGCACAACAAAAATTAATGCTACACACTCCCACATCAATAGGACCTGTTTCAGAGTTCAACTGTGTTGTGCAAAATCAGTTTCAGTCTCTTTAAATTCATTTGATTGGAAGAGGGAAAGGAGGCTTGGATCTTCAAGCTTTCAGGATCCTGCTTTTTGTCTTATTTACAAGACACTAATTTAGCTATCTTTTTTTTTTTTTTTTTTTTCCCTTTGGGGCTAATAAACAATGAGAAAAGTTTCTCCAGGAACAAAAAAAGCTAACAATTCACTGAATGCATAGTACTTCTTAGATTTTTAAGAAAATAAAACAAACAAAAAAGCAACACTGTACAATTCAAACATTTGTATTTTAAATTCTGTGGATCTGAAAATGTAGAAATATCACAGGATCCCCGCCCCCCCCGCCCCTCCTCAATTTAAAGTTTGTTGCCATTTGTAGAAAAGAAAGGAACAGAAAAGTGGAACTTATTGATATTTGGCTAGTAGTAAAGCAAGACTTAAAATGAGCCACACAACCAGCAGGTGTGAGCTGACAAGCAGCAAGGCGACGGGATAGAAGTGACGAGAAGTTGGCTTGTTATCAATTAGACAGCCTGTCTCGGGATCATCCGATTCATTCAGGACTCCCTGGGTTTGTCTGCTGTTAAACAGAGGAAGTTAGGGGATGGAGGGAAAAAAAGAAGAATAGAGCATTCACACAGCAAAGAAAATCAACACTTAGGAATTCTGACAATACACAAGACAGTTATTTCAGGGATGGCACTATACGAAACATTTCCAAATGCAGTTTTTGTATTATTCAGTGCCAGAATGACAAACAGCCCAATGTCAAGAGTGCATTCTCTCTTTGCAAAAAGAGGAAGAGAGAAATATCCTGATAATTTTAGCGTGGATTGAAGTTCTACATGCACATTAGAAGCAAAAGCTCATCACAACACAAATAAGCACAGCTTCAAGAATAAAAGCAAGTTATGGATTTGTTTGGAAAAAATGAGGAAATGCATTTTTTTTAAAGAAGAGAATGAAAATAGAGGAAAGCAGGGATTCAGAGAGTTTGCAAGCTGATGTTTATGGCACATTTTCACACTAGTTCATGCAAACCCACAACTTTTTATACAATGAACTCAAATTGATCCAAATCATTTGTCAAAGAATACTTTGGCACTTCCTTAAAGAACTGTAACCTGAACATAATAGGTGCTTAATAGGATTTGACCCTCTGTTTTGATTTTTAAGAAGTTGAGCCAATGATACTTTATGATAGTACCAATGACGGAACGTTGGTACTATCATAAAGTATCATTGGCTCAACTTCTTAAAAATCAAAACAGAGGGTCAAATCCTATGTTGGACAGTTTCAGTGAATATACCTCGACCTAAATGATCTCAACAATCGTTCCTTGTCCCTGATCTCATTCCAGAATCCCAGTTCCACATTTTTAAACTTTCTATTGTTCCCACATGTTCCCACTGTTCCCTGAAAGACAGCATCCCAAACTTCATCCATCCATTCTCACTCTCATCTTGCCTTCTCCCCATCCCTACCCTATCATCTTCCCTGTTTATGTAAAACCATAGTCAAAACTTTATAGACATCTCCAACTTCTCCTTTTCTCTCAAGCCTCCCATCCAACAAGTTGCCAAGTCCTTAGAATTTGAGATCCACAATATGTCATATCTTTCCATTCTCATTGAAACCCTACTAATTCAGTTCCCATTGCCAATCAACTGGACCACTGTAATGAATGCTCTGAACACAGAAGGAGCTTGGTATAATGGATAAAGTATCAGTCTAAGAGTCAGGAAGATATTGGGTTCAAATCCTGCCTAAGATAGTTCCTTAAGTACCGACTTAGCACTTAGTTGTATGACTTTGGGTAAGCCATTTAACTTCTCTAGTGTTCAGTTTTTTTATGTAGAAGGATAAAGTTTGATAACCTCTAAGGGTACTTTTTGAGCTCTAAAGCTATGACACAATAATCCTATGATCTTTCTCTCTCAATGTATTTGTATACATTGCTGCTCACATAATCTTAGTTATGGTATTTTTTTTTTAAAGTCTGGCTTTAAAAGTATATTCTAATATGTATTAGGATGTCAGATCTTTGAAGGCACAAATTGCATCTTTTGTATCCCTGGGGCTTAACATCATGCTTTATGCACTATAATTGGTGGATATTTCAATGGTGGGTTGAAAATTCAAAAAAATATATTCATAGAATGAATGTCCTAGCTGCAATGAATTGCAAAAACCAAAGACAGCACTTTCAACCATAGTAATGATCACATTTTGGCAATCCTTTGCCATGATTAATTCAAACTGACCACATGGAAATCCAAAATAATCTTCTTAGAGCACACATCTCGCCAAGTCATTCTCTGCTCAACAAGCTTCAGTGAATATAAACTTTTCTTTCTGTCATTTAAAGCCCTTCAAAAAGAATTTTCACAGGATGATCGATGCAGTGGTAGAAGAGACCTCAGAGTCCATCAAGTATAACACCCTTATTTTACAGTTGAGGAAACTTATTTAAAATTCATTTTTACAATGAGGATCAGAGATGATGTGACTTCCATGAAATTCCCCATGTATAAATGACAAAACAAAGTCTGCTGCTCCAAAGTCAGTGTTCTGAACACTATTATCTTTCAGACTTTTTCTGGACTTATTTCAGACTTGGGCTAGCTGTAATAAAGCATTACTCCCTATCACACACTGTATGATCCAATCAAACCAGTCCATTTGCTAGTTCCCATAAAAAGCACTGCATCTTCCAAATCCCTATCATTGCAGTTTCTTCTCTCATTACCTGGGAGAGATAAAATATTCAACTCTGGAACCCTGCCCTTGGACTGTGCAGTCCTGACTGTTAAGTGAATGATAATGTACCTAACCCTCTCTATATATCTAGCCCAACATTATGAGTTACATCAATCCAGCCATGGCACTTTGCCCCCTGTCCTGCTGTTGGGCACATTCTTTCCCTCTCAATCACAGCAATGCTACCATCACTTTTGAAAGAGTGTTAAAATGGATTGGTCTATGGTTTCATTCACCATTCTTTTTATTTATCAGATTAAAAACTCTCTTTTCTGGCTACCACATCCTTACATGTTCAATCCTAGCATTAGCATGCCAGCTTCTTGAGAGCAGGGACTGTCTCGCTTTTGCATTTGAATCCCGAGTACTTGGCACAGTGCCTTGTTGCATAGTAGGCATGTAATACTTTTTCCACTTAATAGTTCACTCAAAACTGTGTCATTTTTGCCTGTTTCTTTTTATTGTACTACAATTTAACAAATAGTCTCTGTAAGTGGTTGTAGGCAACAAAGGTGAACAGTCTCTCTGGACTTAGATCCTTAGATCTCCAAAGCCCCCTGTTACTGAGCCTGTAAACACAAGCCTTTCTAGCTAGATAACACTTGCCAGAATTTGTATTCCATTGGCAGAGTCTTTAAGATCCTATAAAACACCA